>NW_027176950.1:0-227500 GCF_023349555.1 Cebidichthys violaceus | reverse complement strand
GTATGTACTGTATGTACACATGTATGTACAACTGTATGTATGTACACGTGTATATATGTACACATGTATATATGTACACATGTATGTACACATGTATGTATTGTATGTACACATGTTTGTACATCTGTATGTACACATGTATGTACTGTATGTACACATGTATGTACATCTGTATGTACACATGTATGTATGTACACATGTATGTATGTACCCGTGTATTTATGTATTGTAAACATGTACGTGCACATGTATGTCACCAGATGTTACTCACCTGGCCGTGAAGATCGGTGTTCAGCAGCATCAGAGCGCAGGTGAGAGTGTGAACTGCATCTACATGATGAACACAGTGAGTTAGCTCCATCTGCTAAATGAGACATACGCGTACAGATACAATATGTCAACACATTATTATTTTTTATATATGTATCTTATTGTTTATTTTTGCTGGGACAGCACACACAAGTAATTCCACCACAGATAGCTAGTATGTATTTCCATCTGTTGTCCCCAGTAACATTATGTACACAAAAATAAGGAAGATATGTGCAAGAAATATCAGTGCAAGTTATAGTGATGTATGTGAGAGTGAAGCTGATGGTTCAATATTGAACTGAAACTCAGAGTGAAGCTCCGTACAGTGGAGTGGGGCTACAGATTCATCACTATTATTACACCATCACAGCGTCGCACTGTTTTCACATCGTCATTTTATATATTGTTATTATGAAATGTTGATTATTGCCAGTAACGGTGGCTGGGTGTACTAAATATTCTATTTAGTATATCTAATACCAGTTATTGCTGGTATTAGAAACACTCCTCTGCAGCACTCACCCTCTGACGGCATGGCTTTTGGGTTGCAGTCCAAGTAACGCTTAGAGAAGTGTGACAGCACCCTCTCCCTCTCCTGAGTCTCCCCCATCAGGGCAAACTGCCTCAGGAAAGTCCTGCAGCCACAAACACAAAGACGGTCACCAGATCTCATCTGGAACAATAACTACTGAAATGACCACTGCAGATTAAGATCTATTTCATATTAACCTATCAGCAGCGGTACTGTGTAATGATCTTCGTTCTTCCGGTAAGATATTTTTTTGTATGTAATTAAATAACTCTTTAATTGCTAATTATCATTTTTATTTAATAAAATGTAATAACTTACAAGCGACAGAAAGTATCTCGGTACATTTATTCAAGTGTTGTATTTCTATTTCATGCTACTATATACTTCTACTTCAATACATGTCAGGGGAAATATTTTACTTTTTACTGCATTACATTTATCTTACAGCTGTACTTTCAAGCTATAAAATATGATACATTCTTACAGTATAAACTACCTAACAAATATAAAACTGTTCAAATTATCTCCAGCTCTACTTGCCTCAACATTAAAAATGTTAACGCATCAGCAATAATAACCACCATAATGGTATTTATATATGAAATATGTGACAGGAGTCTGCATAATGTATTGAGTACTTACTCGAAGTACATTTTACTGATATGTCTGTACAATTTTTAATGCAGAACTTTTACTTGTAATGGAGTATTTTTATATTGTAATATTACTGGTTCACTGCTTTACTTTTAGTAATGGATCTCAGTACTTCTTTCTTAACTGTTAGGTACTAACTGCTTATCAGCATCTTCTGAGGAAAAAGCTAATTACTCCAGTTATACCCCACTTGAATGTGAAGGTGAGTATGTTGAGTGTAGGATGATCAGTAGAACTAATATCTGAGTAACTGAATCAAAAGTAACACAGCATTAACCTGTTAAACAATGTACACTGACTGCATATGACTACTTACAGTAGACAGAGTACAAACTGTCATTCTGAATGCAACATCAACGCTGCCCTCTAGAGAGCAGTGTTTAACAGAGGACAGAATGTACACTTCTGTTTTATTTGTATTAATTAAACTTCCAAACAAAGATTGGTTATTTGCCTGAAATACATTAAATATTTAGGGATTTTCTTTATATGATAAACAAACTGCCGTCTTGTCTTCACTTCACATTACAAATATATTCAATATATTTTGTAATTATATGTATTTAAAATGTCATTATTGCCCTGTGTGTTCTCACCGCAATGCCTGGTCAATAGAGAGGCCTGTGAAGTTGAAGAAGCTCAGATACTCTTCTGCTACCATACGAGTGAAGTCATTACTGTGGACAGACGGACGAGATAGAAAATAACACGTAAAGGAACGAACATAGCAATCGAAAAACAACATAAAGCAACAACAAAAACATGTCCGTCAAACTTTCAAATGGCGGCTTTCTCGGCTCAGTTTAGGCCGTCGGTCCGTGAGCTGGAGGTTCAGACCAGAGAAACAAAAATATAAGGAGGAGGAGATTCCCGAGTGCATGTGTCAGAAAGTGCAGAAAGCCTTTAATCCCACACAGCTGACAGAGTGACGGGCAAGAATGCAGATGTAGTAAAACACAGCACTTTGTAGGCAGAATGTGAAGTGGCGTACAGTAAATGTACAAGATACAGCATTCATTAAATAAACATAAGATGCAGCAGAAAGGAGAACATGTTAAGGCATCCTCTTTTTACAGACCTGCTTTTATGCGGTGTCGTCTTTTTACTGCTTGAATGAAATCAAATTAATTGGTTTGTTCTTGTTGTATTGATTGGTTTCATTGTTACATCTATTGTCCTGCATTTGTTGGGCCTCACTGTTGAGCTGATGCTCTATTATTATCATTATGTTGGTCAAAAGGAGAGCTGTATACCTTATTAGTACTTTTGGTAATTACTATTCATAATTACTGATGGTAGATGTGGTAATAGTAGTAGAGGTACATTTAGTAGCAGAAGTTGTTTATGTTGAACTATTATCAATAAACAACGAGAAGCAAAAGGGATATGACACGTGTCAACGACCTCAACAGACATCACTTATTTATGTCATTTGAGGACCTTCAAGAGGAATTTAATCTAACTGATAAACAGGATTTCTGGTAGTAAGTACATCTGAGGAGTAGAGTAGGATGTGTCTTTGGACTGAAGAGGAAGGAGAGAATAACATTCAAGAGTTTCTAAATTCTCTACACTCTGCCCATAGACTGTACTGTATATAAGAAGTGGATAGTAAATCAGGTGAGAAGTAGGGTCATTTTCTAATAGACTTCAATACAACCTGACTTCTATTAGCAACAAGAGGAGTCAGTAAGGTCTAACTAAGTCTGTTCTCTTGTGCCATTAGGCTTTACTACAGCAGAGTTTAGACTGACACCTTAACAGGTGGAAGAGCCCACATATGCCAGAGTTTACAGAGTGGATTAAACTCATGAAAGAAAGTTCTACTGTTGAAAATAGGATCGCCAGAGTAAATAACATCCCAAGCAAGACTAGACAAATATGGCAAATTTTGTCAAATATGGCAAATCTTTTTCTGCCTTTCTGGTACAAGGTACTAGTGGACAGGATGTGTATTTATGTATTTATACTGAATATTCATATATTTATGGATGGACTGGTAAATGGACTTTTACTAGTCCTACAACCCTTAAAAGGCTTTAACACTACATGCCAATTTTCATTTTTATATAAAGTTAATATATTAGAATCATTAAAACTAAATTTGAACAATTAATCCAAATTACGAGGTCGTAAACGTTGTGTTTGCTAGCTTGTTGTGTGCACATTGCCAAACAAACACTTAGCATTCTTAGCTAATGTGTTGAGCTAACGTTACCTGTTGAGACTTTGGTAATAATTGGGTGAAGCAGGTAATAGCAGATGGATGCTAAACAGTTGCTAAGTAGTTAACCTACTAACTAAATGTTGTGGTAGGTAGTTGAGAGGGTGTTAGCAGTGGTTGCTAACAGGTTTACATGTGGTAACAGCAACAACAACAAAAACTACCGCAATAGGAACCGGTCTGAAGCCCTATAGAATAATACAAACAGGATTACAATACATGTGCTTTAAGGCTACATAACAAGTTTGTTTCAGACATTTATAGCCCATGCTATGCTGTGTTGAGGAATTGTATCTACAAACACAGAGTGATACAAGGTATTCTTCTTGTTTTTGGAAACATTGGAACAAATGTCTGTATGTTTTTTTAACCACGAGTGACTTTTGAACTGCAATGATTATACCTTGGTGTCCTCGTATTGTATTGTATTTTTTGTTGTAGTATTTGTTTCTGTTGCTATATGGACTATATATATTGAATATATAGCTTCAAATAACACTGTCTGGAGAGCTCACTTCTTGCTGAGGTGGCGCGCGACGTCTGACTTCCGGAAGCCATCCAAGTTGAAGAGCCGTTTGGCCAACCGTCTGGCCGCTGCCACGTCGGCCCGGTGGCTGCCGTTGGTGAGGGTGTCGCTGCTGTCCAGACCCAGCCGCTCACTGAGGTCCTGGTCCAGTTCCGAATCCGTCGCCAGACGGGCCTTGTCCCTGCTGAGAGGGTGTGAAGGGGGTCAGAGGGGTGAAGACAGGGGCAGAGAGAGTGATTAGACACAAATATTCACTCCCATGAACAAATAATCAGACAAACTGCACCTCCATTTGCACTATTACCACCATTTGCACTAATATCCCAAATCCATTGTCCATTGTTTTTGTTGTTTGTGTTCATATATATTCTTCGATATATATTTATATTGTACATAGTAGTTAAATGTTACATATTTATGCTTAGTTTCTCTGTTCTACTTTGTTGTCTTTAATGTCCTTGTTTTTATATTTTTCTTGTTTATTTGTATATTCCATGTATGTACGTTGAGAGCAATATCTAAACCGGAGTCAAATTCAATAAAGCTGATTCTGATTATTATAGATGGACAAAATATGATATGGAAATGATGGGAAAGATGGGAAATGGAAAAAGTTTTTGGTTCAAGGAGTTGAAAGCGGGACAAATTACATAGATTTGTAAATAATTGAAAAGGAAAGAGAGAAGGGGATAAAAGGAGGAACAAAGATTGATGGTGATATACTAATAAAACTAATAACCCTGCTATATCAATAATGTAATACTAATATCTGATCTGTGCAGCACTGATGTTGAATCAGAGTTTCCAGATGCACAGGAGGTTTTAAGACAAGAAGAAAAATACACAAGGGGGAGATGAAAAGAGTAAGGCTGATCAAGAGAAAGTAGCTTAAAAGTAAGATAAATATCAGCTAACTGTAACTGAATACAATATATAAAATATAAATATATATATGAATGATGATATAAGAGGATTTAGAGGCATGGCGGGAGCGATGGATGCCAAAGAGAGCAGAATATACGCAGTAGTAAACAAACCCCATATTTTACATTAATTCACTAACATTCACTAAGTATAGCAGAATGCATGCAAATCATTTTATAATCAAACACAACATTTGGCATGATTACACACGTAACAAATCTCCTCTTTTGCCAGCTTCCCTGTTATCTCTTCCTAATTAAGCTCCTTCAAAGCTTAAACCAGTTCAGAAATGCAAAACTTATTACATCTGAATTACCCTGTGATAATATTTTAAGCATGTTATGTCATGCTGAGCAGAAAGAGAAGCTACTTTTCCGGCTTCTAGATTTCAGAGACGAAGGTCTCTGAGTTCAGTTGCTTAGAATTTGACGCGATGTTGACCTTCATTGATGCTGTCGAGAGCTGGGTGACAATTCTGGTCACGCCAGCCGAGATGATAGAAAAACAATGACAGTTCAACAGCTGAGGGTTTTATTCCAGAAAGCAAGAGAAACACTTCCTGAACAAGCAGAGCTCTCATTTGGATTTCTCAGCATGAGGAACAAGCCAAGAAAAGCCCACAGTCCCAGGGCTTAAGCTTCCACACTTACACATCCTTGCACTGTAAATGGGTCAGGCCAAATCACACTAGAGCAAACAGTAATTAATAACAAAAGCTGATTGGGTATGAACGCTACGAGGGTGCAATGGTCCACTTTGGTTTCACAAAGTACACAGAGGAACGAGAACTACAGGTCTCTGAGGCTGTACTTATAGGCTCAGCAGAGCTTTGAGCTGGATGCAGAATTGCTGACATGCTGATGTTTTTAGCAGGTATAATGTTCACTGCTTTAGTTCAGTGTGTTAGCATGCTGGTAATTAGCACAAAGAACAGCTGAAGCTGATGGAAATGTCATTAGTTTTATGTATTGGACAAATTAAAAGTTTGACCTGCTGGTGGCGCTAGATGAAAAGTCAGAGGATCACCAAAGTTATCACAGTTGAATCCATCCAATAGTTGTTGAGAGAGTTCACTCTAAAAACATAAATGTGAACCTGCTGGTGATACTAGTGGAAAAGTCATCTGGGGACCATAAACATCTCTTCCAAATTTCATGGCAATACATTAAAAACAAAGATTCAATGTGATCCTCATAGTGGCTCTAAAGGAAAAGTCAAAAAGGGTCACCAAAGTCATTAGGATTCATCATCTGGGAACCACAAATTCTATTGACAATCCATTGTGTAGACGGCAGATGTAGTTCACTGGGTAAGTTGAAAAATTTGACCTGCTGGTGACGCTAGAGGTGAAGTCAACAGTTCACTAAAGTTATTAGGATACATCATATGGGGACCAGGAATAGCTCTACCAAATTTCAATGCATTACATAAGAATGATAAAAAACACAAATGTGAACCTCATGGTGACGCTAGAGGAAAGTCAAGAGGATCACCAATATTGTTAGGATTTATCATCTGGGAACGACAAATTCAGTGACAATCTATTAAATAGATATTGTGACATATTTGACAGACATATATCTGGATACATAAACTTTGACCTGCTGTTGGCCATCGAGGAAAAGTCAGATGTTCGCTAAAGTATAATCAGAAATTATTCTCTGGGGACCATGAATATCGCTTCCAAATTTCACAACAATGTATCGAATTGCTGTTGACACGTGTCATAAAAATACAGAAATGCCAACATCATGGAGGTGCTAGAGGGGATCACAAAAGTCACTCGGCTCTTCTGGGGACCATGAATGTGTGTATATGTGATAGTTGTTGAGATATTTCAGTCTGTACCAAACAACATTGCCAATCCTTACAGCCACGCTGCTGGCATGTTTTTAAAAAATGAAACTGTGTGCAGAGCAAAAACACAAACTTTAGCGTACATCTCAGTACCGGAGGTTTAACACAGAAAACTCTGGGAGACGATCCAGCAACAATGTTTTAAAACTGACATGAACAGACAGCTCCTGTCACTCACAAAGACACGTTTGAATTTTCCCTTTCGGCTAAATTCTGTGTTTAAATCCTCTACACACAGACAGGTGAGTCAGGTTCCTGTAGGTATAGGGACCTACCTGTGGCAAGACCGCCTGATCGACAAATACCTCTCCTCGCCGCCTCCCGCAGCTGAACCATGACAGCAGAAGACAGACGGCGCACTCATCGCCGTCCCGTGACCGCCACCTCGCCTCGGACCACTCGCCCGGCTCGCCCGGCTCGCCCCCCCTCTACCCCCGGCCTCGTAACCTGAACGCATCACCGCTGTCGAGGAACACCTGTAGTCTCTGCCTGGAGGCCCGCAGACTTTGACATTCCTCTGCTTGGGTTTTGTTGAGTCAAACTGAGACTTCATGGGTCTACTTTTTTTTTTCTCTCTCACTCTCCCTCTGTGTTTGCTGTCATTTGATCCTCACAGGATCCCCCCCCCCCTTCCTCACCCACACACCCCCTCAGAATAAAAGTAAAAGAGCTGTTTGTCCTGCAATGCTGATCCTTCTCTATCTTTTTTTTTCCTTCTGAGTCTGTTTGCTGTTGTTTCTGTTCCCTCCTTTCACTCCTCCCTCTCTCTCTCTCTCTCCCTCTCTCTCTCTCTCTCCCTCTCCCTCCCTCCCTCTCTCTCTCTCTCTCTCTCTCTCTCTCCCTCTCCCTTTCTCTCTCCCTCCCTCTCTCTCCCTCCCTCTCTCTCTCCCTTTCTCTCTCTCTCTCTCTCTCTCTCTCTCTCCCTGTTCCACTGTGTAAACTCAATGTCCCTCGCTGACCTTGGATTCAAAGCATGGCATGAAACTTGGCTTGTCTGTTGCCTACAAAATCTCCCTCCCTTCCTTTTTCTATACCCTCCATTCATTCCATTCTCTCTCTCTCTCTCTCTCTCTCTCTCTCTCTCTCTCTCTCTGCATCTCCAATTACACACACTCATATCCATCCTTTTGGGTGTTGTACACATTTTATCCCAACTTGTTTTTGGTGAGAGCTTTTAGCACAACAAAGGTGTCGGGTTTAAACTTGATACACACACTGGCTGTGTTCCTCTTTTAAAACTGTTTGCTCTACAACCATATCTGCCCAGCGGAGAGAATAGGTGGCCTTTTGTCAATGCCGAGAGTCCATTGTGGAGTCTGTTTACAGCATACGCTTCATCAGGGTCTGCAGGAGTCGTTCACAATCACAAGATTAAGCACGGCACACATTGTCATCGTCGAGAGCCGAGAGGTCTTTGAGAGGATTTCCCCGGTGTGTCAGTCTCTTGGTTTAACGGCCTCCCCTTGTTATAATTGAACCTCCTCTCAGTCCAATGGGCACAATGAGCCACTGTCTAATAGAGCAGACTATCTGAAAAAAGGGTGATGTGAGGGAAAGAAGGAGGAGGAGAAGGGGAGTGAAATTCCAACTTTTATCAAAGTATGCACTCGGGAAAATATTTGTCTCGTCTCCTGGATTCCACAGCTCCGGGGGCTGCCGGGCGGGCCGGTTATAGAAGTGCGATAAGATTGCCGCTGAGCAAACATTTACCTGAACTCGTCCAGTGTGATCTCAAATAAAGAGTTTAATCAGGAAGCTAAGAGATTTAAAGTTTATGTTTAAAGACGACCTGTGTTCATGCATGAGCCTTTAGAAATAACTCTGCTCCTGCAGCTCAAAGTTACACACCTGCATTAGATTAAGTCTAAAAAAAACCCAACATCTTAATTGCTATCTTCTTCTGCCATCTAGTGGTCAAAGCAACAAAGTGACCTGGTGCAGTCACTCTACCTCTGCAGTGCTGTCACAGTAAGTTAGTGGGACATTCACAAAGCCGGTACGCCTCAGCGTCACACACAAGACCCGTAGCATATCAATCCCCACAATAACCGACCCGGTGGTCCCACATGTCTTGCAGAAAAGAGGAAGTAAGATGCATTGAGGGAGCTGTAAAAGTAATATTCTGCATGCAACATGGAGAGAAAAAAGGCCTCCGGGTATGAAATACAGTCTTCTGAATTGCAAGAGGGAGTCTGTGGAGGGTTAAAACAAAAGTCTTTGGGACTCTGACAGTCAAGGTGAGTTCCTCACTGCTGCAGCAGCCATCTGCCTCTGTCACACTCACACAAACACACACACACACACAAAGCATGCACTTCAAGTATACAACCATCCAAAACCACCTACAGATGCACGTGCATGCACACCCTCAAACACACACAGATAGGGGAATATGCACAGATGGATTCACATATTACACACACACACACACGCACGCACACGCACACACACACACACACACACACACACACAGCAGAGGGATCACAGGCAGCCTCCTAGCGACCTTCACTCTGAAGCTGCTCGGCTCCAGAATAACACTGCAGCACTGCTCTGCACAAGGATGACGACAAAGACAGGTGACGCTCGTTGGTCTGGAGGCCGTCAGCTGTCCGTTAACGTGGCACTGACTTCATGTAAATATTGAATTAACATCAAAAACCCTTTTGACAGTGGACCAGGTTCAATTTGTGTCTCGCTACGAGCCTGAATGCAAAGAGATGTGTGTGTGATTTACAGTACGAGGAGGACTGTGTCCTCCTGTCCTTTCAAATAAAGATGCAGCTCTTGCCCTATTTCAGAGCAGAGTGGAGATAAATAGAAATCAGAATGGTACGCAACAACAAACGTGACCCAGATTCACCGTCAATCGGATTCTTGGTGAATCACTGAAGAACAGTTCGGCTGCATCTCAGCTGTCAGCGATGTGAAACATTTTAGGATGAAGAAAAAACACCTGAACCAAGTTCATAAATCTGCTGCTCCAACATCTCAACTTTTTCTGGTTTCTGTCTTTTCACCAGATGTTTGAACCCGTTAGGCCTTAATACAAATGGAGCATTTCCCAAATAAAACATGTGTGATGTGCCGCTATTATTCAGGATTTCAGAGCATTCTTCGGACATGTGTACAGTGACTTCAGAATATGCGTCTCAATAGAGGTTTTTACAGCACTTTGCAACACACAGTCTTTCCTGTTTCCAGCTCTGAGCGTTAGACACAAACCAACTAGCCGATAGTTTGTAAAGCTGGAGTAGAGATACCCAAAAGAAAAGCCCCCACGACCTGTCAATCACAGTAAGCCCCGCCCATAAAGCATCCCCTGCTTTATGGTCTGTTTGACTCTAAATGGACCATAATTTACTAAATGAACTTCATGTTGTATTGAAGAAGACTTGAAACTAGAGATTGAGACCATAAACTCATGTTTACAATGTTTACTGAGGTAATAAATCAAGAGATAAGTAGAGTTATTTTCTCATAGACTTCTATACAACCAGAGGTGTCGCCCCCCGATGAACACTAGAGAGAATGCAGCTTTAACACATGAAGCTTTGTCTTCACTTGGCAGAATCAGAGGTTGCTGCCTGGAGATAATATGTCAATGTTGTGTTTATAGTTTCACGAGAGACCTGCCACAGTAAAATTAATCGTGACCACTTGACCTGCTGCTCACTCACCTCGGTAATGAGAAGGACGGGTTGCTGTACCAGCTGCTCCCCAGCTGCGAACACCCTCGTCCTCTGGGCGGAGTGTCGTCCGAACCGCTGCTCAGCCTCTCGCTGGAAGGGGCTCGGGTGGCGTCCGAGTCGCCCGTCATGGTGAAGATGGAATCGGAGATGCTGGGCCTCTCGTCGTGGGCCAGCGGGGCAAAGCTGAGCTGCACGATCTGCCTGGCGCTCTGGCAGACCGGCCCGTGGATGGCCGGGGTGAGCGTGGGCAGGTCAAACGTCAGGACGGTTTGGGTGCTGGAGGTCAGCAGCTCCTCGCTGTCCAGGCTGTTGTACGATGTGCCTTTGGCCCGGTGAGACTCCATGATGCTCTCAAAGTGGCGGCTGAAGGTGTCCTCCGCGGCGCAGCGGGGACCGGAGACCAAGATGGGGGATTTCAGTGCCGGGTGGTGGTTGTCAAAAAAAGTTTCCATTGGTCTGGACAGAGAGGGGGGGTTAGAAGCACTGAAGCAACACAGATGTGTTTGTAAAGAAAAGTTTGAATGTGCAAAGAAGCATCTAGACCAGTGGTTCCCAACGGGGTCCACCAAAGATCACAGGGGGTGCAGTAAGATTTGTCTAATCTGAGGTTGTCAAAACTAATTTAAATCATGATTACATATTTACTGGATAATTTTATACAAAAGTCTGTACATGCAATTATTTAAAAAGATGTATACGTCTCTGGTAGAGACCTGTCAATTACCCTGTAGCCCCGCCCTAAAGCATACCCTGCTTTATGGTCTGTTTGACTCTAAATGGACCATAATTTACTAAATGAACATCATGCTGTATTGAAGAAGACTTGAAACTAGAGATTGAGACCAGAAACTCATGTTTACAATGTTTACTGAGGTAATAAATCAAGAGAGAAGTAGAGTCATTTTAGACTAGACTTCTATACAACCAGAGGAGTCGCCCCCTGATGGACACTAGAGAGAATGCAGCTTTAACACATGAAGCATTGGCTTCACTCGGCTGAACTGGAGGTTGCCGCCTGGTTGTGAACCACTGATCTAGACTAAAGGACTCTTAACTGTATTTCCTATAAAGACAGGATGAAATGTGCTGTTCTGTTAATGATGCCACCAAACTTGTTTACAAGCTCCTCGAGAAATAGGTTAGGAGTGAGATCTAAATCCAGATTAAAATATAAATCAGGGGGAAGATCCTGCTTCCCTTTGTGAACTCCTGTGTGTGTGTTTGCATGTTTTGTGGTGTGACTGTGTTTCCACGTTTCACCTCTTCAGCAGGTGTCCAAACACCTCTGGTTCCTCCTGAGCTGCAAACTGCTGCTTCCTGTTGTCTCCTTGCATCCTCACACTGGCCCAGCTCACCATTTCTTCCTCCTCTTCCTCCTCCTCCTCCTCCTCATCTCCCTCATCCTCCTCCCTCCCCACTTTTTTCTCCTCCCCCTCCACCCCGTCCGGCCTCCCGTAAGCCGGACCCCCCAGCGGACTGCTGCCCGTCCCCGAGGTGCCCTGCACGCTGCGGTTGCTCCCAAACGCGGAGTCGCCGTCGTCCTGCTCGGCCAGCAGCACCTCGTCTATGTCCGTCTCTCGGTAGCAGCGCAGCGGAACGGCGTCCAGGTCGGTTTCCGAGTACTTCAGCGTCCGGCGAATGATGCCCGTTTTGGGCGAAGTGCCGATAACGGCCGGAGGAGGCGTCACCAGCTCGACCTCCACGTGCTGCACCTCGTGGTTGGCGGAGAGCAGAGGGAGGGAGGACGGGGGAGTCGGGGTGGGAGACTCGCTGGAGTTACCGCTGGGGGGAGCGGTGGAGGTTTCCAGAGCATCTGAAGATGGAGAGATTCAAACATGTGACTGGCTATATTTGCTAATTCCCTGTTCAGATCATCCCTTTGATCTAATTGGTCCAGAAACATAATTAAAGGCCGAGTTTGAAAACCTCAATACTATTTTGGTACCGACCGAAATGTCCCCAACAAGTTGAGTAGCAAAGAGTACAGATTAAATGTCACTTGAGATCCATCATCTTTCTTTAAAGAATGTTCTTTCAATATTTAGGGATATGAACCTACAACCTTCAAACTGAGGTGTACTTCCTCTGCCAGCTGAGCTGTTAGGATGCTGACAGATTTCCCACATTTTAGATTTAAGGTTCAATTTCAGGGGGTTGATCCACATTTGCAGGCGTTCACAACAGGTTTCAGGCTAATTTATGTTTAAATTAATGGATTACTATATATTAAAGGGTTTTAATTGGTTATCTTCTTTATTCAAGCCAATCACATCTTTCATAAGACTATCTGCATTGTTAAAGCATTGCTTTTGGGGCAACAATCCCTTAAAGTAACTTTAATTTTTCAATTAAATTCAAACCTTTCACAATAAGAGAAGCCTTTTTAAAACAGTCCTCGGATGGTTAACAGAAGGAAGAACTCAGCAGCAGAGGAGAGATTTGAACCCAGAACCTTCAGGGATTGAACCAACTGAGCTATCAGGAATCCATGAAACAAAATGACTCTCACAGAGAAGAATCAGAGTTTGTCAGTTTGTGATTGAGAACGTGTTTCTGTGTTTCAGTCTGTAAACTTTGTGTCTCTGCAGGTTGATAAAGTTTCTACAGTGTCCATCTAATCTTCTTTCTCTCTCTGATTATTCCATTTTATCATTGCCAGAGATGGTCCAGTGGGTAAGGACACCGACCGCCAACCTCAACAACGTGGATTTGATCCCTGCCAAAGGTACCCACACAGGAGTGTTTGTGATGAATGTCTGAGTGAGGGGTTTAAAAAGTTCAAACGTTGCGTTTCACAAATCCGTTCCGTAGAATTTTACGTTGCGTTTCAACTTGTGAATTTCTGAATTTCATTTCAACATCGATCAACAAGGAGGAAACAAAGACAACGTGAGTCAAAGAGAGACCAGATGGTCAAATGTGCTAGCTAGTTTGGATCATCTGTGTACTTTCTGTATTGATAAACAACAACAATCTCTTGAAATTTTAAATGTTAGAACTTTCACCTCAATTAACAATATATTGAAGTATTTCTGATGTGTAAAACCCCCATGAAACTGCACATGAAGATATCATAAAGGATCTAAATATTTCAACTGAGAAACAAATAATAGATAAATGGATAATCAATTAGTTTTAAACTGATTATCTCCTCCGTCTCATTTCATTTAAGTTTCTTTTGTCTTTTATTTTGAGTTTAACTTTGCTAATAAGGTGTTAATCTTTAAAAACGGGGATCATGAGTACTAACTTTTTTTTAAAAAGACTTGTAATTTCATAAAACAGTCTGACGTCCCGGACATCCTAACGGGATGAAATTGAGGAGGACATGCTCTCACTTTTCTCCCCCCTGCTAGCAGCCTCCTCAGCTGGGGTCCCGAATAAAAACTCCCACTTGGCTCGAGCGATCCTCTGACAATGGAGCGAGGGAACCGGCGCTGCACAGCCACTGTCCGTCTGAAACACACACACACACACACACACACACACACACACACAGACAAGCTTATGTTAAAGGAATAAAACAACATGTTGGGAAATGTGCTTATTTACTTCGATTGATACCACTCTCATGTCATCCAGTGCCCACCTGTATTCCTGAGGTGGCAGCGCCGGTCTCGTTGCTCTGGTGACTGGACTGACTGGACTCGGGGGACACACAGTCCCTGTCCCCCAAGCTGCCCGTCACCCCACTGGAGCTCCGCGACGATGATCCTCCCATCGCTCCGTTCTGCTCCGCCTCCACCGGCTCTTCCGCCCTCTGCTGATCCACCTCATACCCCTCCATCTCATCGCCCCGACCTTCCTCCTCGCAGTCCTCGTCCTCCTCCGGAGAGTCCAGCACCACCGGGCCCAGAAGAAGGATCTCCCTCCTTCTCTGCTCCGCTCGTTTCTGCTGGGCGGTGGGACTGAGCGGCCTACGACGGGGATTGGGTTGACGATCGGGTGTTTGGTCGTTGCTGGACCCAAATCCAGCCTCGGGGCTCGGCCTCGGGCTGTTCTCCACCTGATTCCCCCACTGCTGCCTGGACGTCCAGCTGACCGGTGCCTCCTCGACGCTCTGATTGATGAAGAGCCTTCGGGCGAGCTCAGTGCAGTCCCCTCGCTCGAAACAGCTCAGGTCTCCTCTCTTGTCCAGGCCCGGGGACCAGGAGTCCCTGGCGTACTGAGGGAGCTGCCGGCGATGCAGCGTTGGGGTATCCGGTGCTCGGAGCTCAGCTTGGAATAGCCTGGGGTCCCTCATGGGAGAGCTGAGCTCAGTGGGAGGATGAGAGGGACGGAAAACACGCGAAGGAATGGCGGGGGAACCCGTCGAGCTCTGACGCTGGGACTTCTGAACGCAGTCCTCCCGGTGCGTCTGATAATTAGTGCGGGAGTTCGTTTCTCGCGACGTCAAGATGGAGTTTTCAGGCTGGTGAGAGTCAGTGTTGTCTGTTTCTGGCGGGTGTTGGTCGTTTAAAGGGATGTTCATCTTAAGCGTTTGCTTAGACTGTTGTGCGTTTGGAGCTGAGTTGTGAAATTCTCCGGTAGGATCACCTAAAGCGTTGTGCAATGAGGACCTTCTTGCCTCTGTGAAAATGGAGGATACTTTGGTCGCCTCCTCCGCTAGCCTGCGGGCGACTTCAGGGCTATGAGCTGGAGAGGAGGATTTACTGTCACTTAACTGGTTCAAGCCCTCAACTACATTATTGCCAAGTTGGAGGAGTGCTCCCTGCGGTGAAGTGCTGGACCTGTGAACATGTCTTTTGACGGCTGGACTTCCTGCCACAGCTCGGTCCTCTGCCGACCAGTGAAGAGGGCTCTGGGACTCGACGCGGGACTGATAGGATAGCTGGTCTGACGCCGGGCTCCGGGGCAGCCCGCAAACCGCCTGGTTCCTATCTGGGAAGTGGTCTTTGAGGTTTACGCTGATGTTCTGACGCTGAACGGGCGACCCGGCCCAGGACTGACAGCGTGGCTGCTGGTTGTAGCGTGAGGATGAGGCTTGCTCAAGTGCGTGGGCCAGTTTGATCCGAAGTAGAGGGGAGCCAAACTCCTCCACGGCCCTCTGGGTAGCTGCCCTGCCGATGGGGTCCAAGGCCGGTTGGCGAACGCCGGGAGTCTGCCGGCGACTCCCTGGAGATCGGAAAGTCAGCTTGGGACTGGAGCTGCACGATGAATCGGGACTCCCAAACCAAACCGGGTCGCTGAACCTTTTACGAAAGTGAGATGGCGTGGATCTTTCCTCTCTGGTCCCCCGCTCGCACAGAGAGCTGCGCGGACTGTCCAACGCCTTCACGTTGGACTTCTCGATGTAGCTGAAGGTGACCACGGACCGCGTGCCATCGGCGACCTCGTCCTCGTTGAACCCGCGGCAGTTCGGGGGAGTGTGAGGGACGCCGACCTTTCCGGAAGATGGCATTATCGTTGGAGACCGGACGGCAGACGCCCCATCACGGGGTGCACTCCGGTGCTTGGCGACCGTCGGGGAGCCGCCGGCCTGCTGCAGCTGGAAGCCGCTTCTAGAAGGAGACCGGCTGCGTGTGCGGTCCTGAACCAGACGGTGAGCCGAGGAGGTCTTGGCGACGCTCGTCTGGCTCGCCAGCTGAGACAGGAGCTCCGCTGGGCTGTCCTGAACCGAATGCCCCTGAACGATCCCTTCCTTCCCTCCGCTCTGATCTGGGGCAGACCTCACTTCCACATACAAATGAAGGACTTTCCCAGACTGGGACATGACACCTCCTCTCTGGTCGTAATGAGGACACAGAAATGGAGCAGAGAGAGAGAGAGAGTGATTGACAGACAAAAACAAAAGGTCTTCTTTGTCCTCTTCCTCTTTTCTATGTTTGTTGTTTCTGCTGGTGGTGCGTGTCAGTTTATTTTTAGGCGGTCTTTCTTCTCCCTCCCAGAGCGTCTGTGTGCAGAGCAGAGACACACAGGCAAAGGACAAATGTGCCCGAGGGACACCTCCAACTGCTCCCTATTCTTCATACCTGTGCATTAAAAAAAATAAAAAGAAGGAGGATCTATTATCTTTCGTTTCCCCAAGTGACACTAGACACAAACAGGATATGCCGGTATTTGTGAAGCACGCTTTAACTTGTTAGTGCTGGTTATCTGATCTGTCAACAGCACGTCCACAACAGATTCAAAAAGAGGATCTTAAAGCTCAACTAGCTCCTCTGTAAAGTGACGTTTCTTTGGTGAAATCTTTCAACCTATTTTATCAGTACGATGGTGCAGGTTATCAAGTTATTAACTACAGCACATTTAAATTCCTCTGAGCCTGAGATCCTTTACTTAAATAAAAGTAGGTAAAGTAAAAGTCCTGCAGTCAAAATTTGAAGTAAAAGTATAAAAGTTTTAGCATAAAAATATACTTAGTACTCATCATGCAGATTGGACCATATTGGAATAATGTATCTTATATCATATTTCTGGGTTATTGATACATTAAAGTGTTGCAGCTGGTCATTTTAAATACTTTATTTACTGCTGGTAATAGATCATTATTTATTAGTTGATTGTATTAATAATCACAATCTGCAAAGGTAGTGGTGTAACAATTACAATATTTTAATCCAACTATGGGATGCATTTTATAATATGTATTTTATTGATGACATAATTTGGAATAATTAGCTTTTTAACATAATGTCCCACATTATAGAAAAAGTGAAATATGGGAACTAGTGAAGCTAATCAGCTGATTGTCTCGTTTAGATATTAAATATTGTATTAACACACATTTTAACACTTTATTACAGTAAATATTGTATTAACACACAGTTAAACTCTTTATTACAGTAAATATTGTATCTCCTGTATCATTGTCTGTGGGATGAACAATGTACTGAAGTGAGGACAGAAAACAAGCTCGTAACATTTTCAATATCGGAATTAATATTGAACAGATATTTCATTCTGTATACTGTACACAGTGATATTTATTTGTTTTCTTGTGTTTATTTTTGTGTTTCCTTGTAAACAGCATTCAGAGTGGAAGGCAAAGGAAGAATTGAACAGGAAATTAGTTTTTTATTGTGTGCTCCAGGACGATCAAACAGAAACGTCTTTATTAATCTGTGTGTTTGCTGGAGCCTCTTTTTCTTCTCTTTTTATTGAGCTGAATCTCTGACTCAACTAAACTAAGCTGAATTGTCTCCAATTGTCAACGTTGTGTTTAGCGCTCATGCAGAACGACTTTCCACGCCAATAAAGGCTCAGACAACAGAAACAAAAACAAAAAGAGGAGGACGGTGAACTCCGTTCTGCTTGCCAGCAGCGACAGCTTGGAGCCGCCGTATGGCAGCAGTGGGAGGGAAAATGGAAGTTGAAAATGGAAGTCCACAGAACAAAGAGAACTAGTGAGAGAGTTGGAACGACTTTCCCTCCTTGACCCCCGACTGATGTTCCCGCCCTCGTCTTCAAAAGAAACTCAATCTCAACAATCTCTTCAGCCTCACGTATTCTTAACTAACCCAACTTACCCGGGCCTCTCCACTTGGAGTTGCAGCAACTTGGCCGTCTGATAGACCTTTTTTTTTTCCTCTTCTTTTTATTCACTGTGGATAAATAAAAGTAAAAAATGTTCCTCTAACAACTTTTACCGCCTCTGCATTTGTCACACTCTTATCTTTTCACACCTCAGAGCTACCGTTCCCACAGATACACCATTCACAAAATAAAGGCCTTTGTCCAGCTGTTGCCGGCTCCGCGGGGCTCCATTGTCTGTGAAGGTGTGAGGAAGACGAGGAGGCTCCTCGGCTGCATCATAAAGGTGATGGTGGAAGCCACCGGGCTGATTAGTAGGTATCATTTGTTACTACCAAGAAAGAGTACTTTCATCATTAAAAAGGTCATTTTCTCTCTGTGAGCTGAGCATTTAAAAAACAGCAACACTGTCTTTGTATTTAGGAAAATAAAGCTCAACATTATCAACAATGATGCAGGTTGGGAGTAAAGTTAGCCGGTGTGAAGATGGAAGTAAATAGAAGGCCAGGGGCTGCGTTGGTGTGTTGAAAGTTCAGATTAAGTAACAGAATAAATAAAACTCATGTTTACAATGTTTACTGAGGTAATAAATCAAGAGAGAAGTAGAGTCATTTTCTCATAGACTTCTATACAACTAGAGGAGTCAACCCCTGATGGACACTAGAGAGAATGCAGCTTTAACACATGAAGCATCTGCTTCACTCGACAGAACTGGAGGTTGCCGCCTGGTTTAGTTCCAGCAGTGTCTGTCCTGCAGATGTTGGCTTTGATAAAGTTTTGTTGTATGCTTTCTGTTGTTTTGGAGTTTCAGTACGAACTGAAACCAATAAGAAAATGTCGGAGAGTGGACGCTCGTGAACACGGTCACGCACTTGGCGACGTCATAAATGTGTCGGAGCTGGTCGAGCGATGGATCCACTGGGATTATCATCACATATGATTTGTCGCCTCCGTTCGTCGCCACTGAGAGAAGGAAGTCGTTGGGACTACACGTTATTGATTCTGGGAAGGAGCTGATGGGCCTGAACTTCATTTGATCCATCAATTCATCGTGTGAGACAGATGTTGATGGGAGCAAGAGAGAGATAAAGACGGGTGAGAGAAAGAGCACTGAAGATGGATGCAGAGAGAGCAGGAAACATAAAGAGAGAGAAACTAGTGTAGAGTTACAGGAAGGATCACGTTAGAAACACACAAATGCAGATGTAACACAACCCGCTTCCTCTGACAGTGACAGTTTAAAGGACCAGTTCAGCTAAAACACTAAGGGACACATTCATCTACTTGACTTAGCGTTATCGGGGAAAACAAAGAAGGTTTTTATACTTTACATGGATCAAAGGTGAACTTTAAATCTCAACCTTTAAGTCCTTAAAATGATGATTGGTCAATCTGTTGAGGATGATCATGTCATACAATCAGAAAGCTCCAGAACAGCTACTAAATGGAACATGTGGGGAGATTGTTTTGACGACTGTTTTTATGTTTGTTTTTTTGTGTGTGTAAAAATAAATTATGTGAAAGGAAAGGCCAAAACTATTCTACTTGTTTAAAAAGGTTTCTACAGTTTAATGGTCGAATCAGACGAGGATAAAACATTCTAACAAGGCCGTTTCTATCTGACTGCTGAAGGTTGTTGGGTCCTAAAGGGAAAACCTGCAGACACATTGAAATTAACTGTCAACTTAATGCATCTTTCATTATTTCTCGGAAGCTGCTGGGAAGTGTCACAGACATCATTGGAGCAACAAGCTTCTCATATTTTGCCAGAAAGTGTGAAAAAAAGAGGCTTTTTGCAATGAATTCAATCTTGCAAGCGTGGAAAATGCAACACAACACAGGCTCATGTCAGTTTGTGAAATAGTCACGAAATGCATTTGTTTTGCGTACACGGTTAAGGTTACGTGAATTGTCCGTTTTTTTTGTGTCTGGACAATTTTATGTTTCAAAATGTAAGGGACTTCTTTATGGGAAGACATTATGTTACACGACAGGTAGGTTTGTGCAACAAAATCACATCGCTTAGAAAAACTGTCACGAATAAGTTTAGGCAACAAAACCACAACACCACAACAACAAAACCACAACAACACCACAACAACAAAACCACAACAACAAAACCACAACAACACCACAACAACAAAACCACAACAACAAAACCACAACAACACCACAACAACAAAACCACAACAACACCACAACAACAAAACCACAACAACACCACAACAACAAAACCACAACAACAAAACCACAACAACACCACAAAAAAAGCACAACAAAAATACATTTTTGTCACATAAAGATAAAGGATCAGGACTAAACTGAGACTGGTTCATATAGAGGATGAGGACTAAACTGAGACTGGTTCATATAGAGGATCAGGACTAAACTGAGACTGGTTCATATAGAGGATCAGGACTAAACTGAGACTGGTTCACATAGAGGATGAGGACTAAACTGAGACTGGTTCATATAGAGGATCAGGACTAAACTGAGACTGGTTCATATAGAGGATCAGGACTAAACTGAGACTGGTTCATATAGAGGATCAGGACTAAACTGAGACTGGTTCACATAAAGGATCAGGACTAAACTGAGACTGGTTCACATAGAGGATCAGGACTAAACTGAGACTGGTTCACATAGAGGATCAGGACTAAACTGAGACTGGTTCATATAGAGGATCAGGACTAAACTGAGACTGGTTCATATAGAGGATCAGGACTAAACTGAGTCTAAACTGAGACTGGTTCATAGAGGATCAGGACTAAACTGAGACTGGTTCATATAGAGGATCAGGACTAAACTGAGACTGGTTCACAACCAGTTAAAAGCTCCTTCCCTAAACAAAACAAAAAAGGCCACAGCTGCTCGATATTGATGAATCATCCTCTTGTTGTCCTTCTGGGTCACAATGACACACACACCCACACACCCACACACCCACACACACACACACAAATGGATAAACTCCATCAGGTCTTTGCTCGAGTAAAATCACACAGGTAATTAAATCCCAGGCAGCATGTGCAGCTCTAATATTAGCTCCCTGGATACGACGGGACTGCTGGTGGTGGTGGTGGTGGTGGTGGGGGCACATGCTAATATTAGCTCTCTCAGCCTGCATGTTGCTGGTGCTGTGCACTAACAGCTATGACTGCAGTAACATTGTGCAGCTTTAAGTAGCAGCACACTAAAGAGATGCAGAGGGTTTTAAGTTAATGGGTGATGAGGGACGTTCACAGCGCAACACCCGACCCCCGATCATCCACTCACGACGTAATATTAGGTTACATCACACTGTATTTGGCAAAAGCTGCCTACTCGTGCAAATTCCCGATGCACGGCAGAGGGCTCGCTGTCACGTAGCCAAAAATATGCCCGATGAGCTTCCACTCGCACTTTGTGAATCTCAATCAGAGGGTGGAATTAAAGAGGCGAGCATCTTTGGTGGGGAGGACTTTTTTTGTTTCGTGTTTCATACAAGGCTGTCTCTCCTCCCCGAAGACACATTCAGAGAAAGAAGAAGAGAGACGGGTTCCTCTGACTCATGCAGAGTGTGTGAGGAAAAAGATGCAGAGCGGCTTAGTGCCGGAGAAAAGACGAGAGAGGGAAAGCACACCGGACGTGACCTTGCTGCTTGTACTAACTCCTCCGTGCACCACCTCGCATGCGAGCATTAAGAAACAAGGGTAAATTCTGCTTAAACGCACCCAGGTGATGTACAGATAACGTGCAGCCTCACCCTCACTACTGAGCGCTGTGTCACTCTGCTTCCATTCAGCCTATTTTTAGTTGGTTGTGGGATATTTAAAGTGAGGAAATGTGCTATTTTGTGTTTTGACAAATATGCTAAAAGACTCGACTCTGAGCTGCCATTTTTAAAAGAGTCCTCAAAGACTCACTGAGATGTGATCAAACATGATACCACACGTGAAAACATCATGTGACAGAACAACAAAGAATAGACTCTTTTATTTCTGAATTACTACTTTAAAGGTTTTGTTTCAGCTTTGGTTGAATGAATTATCAAGGAAAGCCAGAAGATAAAGATAAAATATGACTAAAATGTACGCCAAATTCATTTATTTGGTGTTTTTATTAAATTAGACTGATATAACAGTCGCTCCGCTGTTATCTTCTCTGAGCTGCCATGCGGAGTTTTTAAAAGATTCCTCAAAGACTTACTGAGATGTGACCAGCACAGGAAAACCCTAAATAAAATGTTTTCTTGGAATATATATTTCCTTTGGTCAGAAGTTGGCGCTGTAGGCTTCGTTTCACGCATTATTAAACAGAGTAGATGAAGAAGTAGAGGTTGCAAACCAGAAACTAAACAAGTCGCTGTTGCAGATCCACGACAGAAAAATGGAAAGGGGTCTTCAGGAAATTGTTTGAATTGTTCTTTCATGTCAGCTTTTGTATTGGTCGTGTTTTATGCCGTCTGGAGACAAAGACAATTTAAATTGATATATCGCCCACAGCCGATCAGTCGTGTGGATTAAATGTTCGCTGCATCAGAATTTATTTATATAATTTTAATGTTCCAACTCTTTTCCGACAAAAAAGCAAAAAACACTTGCCAGCATGAAAGGTTTTATAGAATTTAGCTGTTTTCATACAGCTTTTCTAATCGTGAATGGAAACACGGCTAATGATGCGTCGTCTTACAAACGTTAACCCTTTCACAGTGTGTTTACACTTCGTGAAAGTTAACTGTAACATTTTGGTCGCCTAAAAATGATTCATTCAGCGTTCGGTTGTACTTAGCTCCACCCTCTCGTGTGAAAACCAAGATGGCGGCCGTCAAAAACAAAGAAGGCCACAGCCAAACAAAGATGGCAACGGGCAAAATGCCAAAACTCAAAGCTTCATAAAACGGAAGTCTTTTGGCAATTTTCTGGAAAGTTTGTGCTGCATTGAAACCTGCTGATTTCAAACTTTTCCTACAAAATAAAGACGGTAAATTGACATCAAATTAATGCAAAATCAAACCTTTCAATGCAATGACTTGAGATCCACTGTTACATGTTACAAACTCTGCACACTTCAAAGTCTGACTGATAAATTGTGTTAGTTTTGTCTTACAGTTTGACCACAGATCAGATATCATATATCTATATATATATATATATATATATATATATACAGTATATGGATATATCAGATCAAATCATCACTTCATAATAATTATGACCCAGCCCGAGCGTTCAGCACATTGTTGATCCTAAAGTGACGCACCTTAAACACTGGTGGCACTGCGTGTTCTGACATACTTACATGGATTATACTAAAACATATAATGCACTTCCCTCATTTCACACACGTTGTCTCAGTTATGCTTTCACACTCAACCCACACAAACAACTGAGGAGTTTTTGTTTTTTCCCCTGCCCATTAGACACCAGTTTCACAAGTCTAACGCCATGCACATCTGGAGCATCTGTATCGTGGTGCAAAGCTGTCAGCAGGCTCCGTGGTCGTTTATCCAGATCGACTCCGAGCTGGCAGCAGTGAAACCGGACACACTGACAGATAGACGCAAACACAATCTACTCGATCTCACACTCACCTCTCCTCCTCTCACAGCCACTTCCATACAGGATTTACACCTCCCACATGGCTTGTCTTTGGCTCATCCTTTCTGCTAGTCCTTCTCTCCTTCCCTCTGATTTTCCTCCTTCCTTCCTTCCCTCCAGCAGAGCAGTGCAGACCTGTCCCACCAGCACGGCCAGCCTCCCCCCCCCGGCCAACAAACACTCTCACTCAGCCAGTTAGCAGGCTCGTATCCATTAGCCCCCCCTTTCCCTCCCCTCTTGCCTCTTTCACATACATGCTGAGTCAGTGTGGAGAAGTCAGCGCCGGTATGGGGAGGTGCTGCAAGGAAGGGGACGTGCATGAAGACAGTGGGGGGAACGCTTTAAAGGTACAAACTGGACCAGTTCCCATGAGGGACTGAGGTCAAAATAAATGTAACTTTTTGGGGGGGACGTCGTGTGCTGTACAGATTGTAAAGCCGTCTGAGGCAAATTTGCGATAACAGGCGGCAACCTCCAGGTCTGAAAAGTGTCTTTAAAACTTGTATTCTCTCTAGTGTCCATCAGGGGGCGACTCCTCTGGTTGTATAGAAGTCTATGAGAAAATGACTCTACTTCTCTCTTGATTTATTACCTCAGTAAACATTGTAAACATGAGTTTATGGTCTCAATCTCTTGTTTCGGGGGGGCTAGTTCTAGGGGGGGCTACACTGTGATTGACAGGTCTCTGTATACGATACTTTATATTTTATAAAACATAAACTTCACATGTGCTTTTTTATGTCTGACAGAACAACAAAGATACAATTTTACTTTCTGAATTATGTGTAGAGACATCACTAAAAAACTACTACTTTAAAGGTTTTAATTCAGCTCTAGATGGGAATATGTTTCAGAAATATATAAAGGGCGGCCCATAGATAAAGATATAATATGACTATAATGTACACAAAATTAATTTATTCTGTATTTTTATTAGATTTACCTTTTAATTTTCTCTCCGCTCATAAAGAGTCCTCATTCACTTTCCATTTTCTGGACAATAAACAAACTAATTAACAAAACAATTAACTTCACAACCAAAGAAAATGACAAAACAGTAACAGTACTTTGTGTTCTTTTGGTCTGGTTTCTTCTGGTTTAACAACATTCAGATGTTATGTAACATCTATATTTGGTACATATTGCAACGTCAGTGTTTTAGCTTCATGTTATTTTCTGGCAGTTTTTAAATAATTCAATAGAGTATACAGCAACATCATGAGAGTTACTCTTAATGCTGCAGAAGAAAATGCATTTCCCATTATTTTATATGATGGATATTCAGTAAAAATAATGTTTTTCTTAAGGGAGACCGAAAAACTAAAAATAGTGACATATGTGAGCTTATAGGGTCTTAAATCATCATCCCTCTCAGTCCACTGAAATATTGAAGAGAAGCCCGAAAGCAACAAAAAAAACAACAACTCTCTTTTCTCTGAACGTACATGATGACTCAACATCCACAATAGCTAAAGGACTTGTTTCATAAATATACACACAATGTTGTGTCTATGACCACGGTTAAAGACACACTGGGTGTTAAACTAAAACTAACATTTTTAGCATTTCTTTCCCATTCACTGAGATTCTGCAGAGTGTAACATTCTAAATGTTTCCTTGTACAGCGGAAACGGACTCTGACGTGGCTGAAAGTTTTTTTCTTCCCCACCTCCACTCCTAACAGGAACAAAGAAAAAGTACATTTCTGTCTGAGAAGACATCATGTTCCGTATTGTCATATCTGTGAAGTCCATAATTTATCCATAAAATGTGGTTTTGTCACTTCAGATCATGTGTATCTTGGATGAAAGATTAATTTTGATGCCAAAAAAATCTGTTTACATGGATTTTCTCCAGTAATTTATCATTAAATTAAATCAATAAATGAATTGCGGCTAGCTAGTAAATTACGTTACCTCTATGAGTTAGTTTAAAACAACTTTTTGAGACTTTTTATGCTCCCAGCTGACTTGTTTTAGAACAAGAACCCTTTAAAAAGGAACTTAAAAATATGCAAGCCCCAAACTTTTTTCTTATGTTACACTTCTGTTGTTGGCTTCAGGTTGCTTGTGTAAAAAAAATGCAAACAACTCTCATTTGGCCTCCTTCTTTAAATAGAGGTTGACTGCCTGGATGAATTAAAGTTATATAACTACTATTAAGCTGCTGAGGGTACGACAGAGGTAAAGGAGAAGGAGACAGGAGGGAGCCAAAG
Organism: Cebidichthys violaceus; assembly: GCF_023349555.1. Lineage (NCBI taxonomy): Eukaryota > Metazoa > Chordata > Actinopteri > Perciformes > Stichaeidae > Cebidichthys > Cebidichthys violaceus. The sequence goes on along the minus strand of NW_027176950.1, from coordinate 201,515 downwards.
AAATAAACTGTCGGCATGCAGACACATTATCGGAGGTGAAAGGTGAAATGCTAACAGACATAAACAGATAGAAGCTTAGATAGGGACGTAGACACATAAACATGCAGACAGAGACACAGAATGTCCCACATTAAGGATCCTGATATTGCTAACAAGTGTCTGAATGAGACGACTAAACGTATTAGAACACAATTCTGCTTTTATCTTAGTGGTGTAGCTCCTTGATAGCCTAACGTTAGCTTGTTACTTCTGGAGATTGTAAAAATTGATTTGTACAAATGATACAAGTGGTGTTCTTTTGGGAAGATTGTTTTTCTGAGCAAAACTTTAGAGTATCATAAACTTGTTTTTGAACACAGTGATTATTCTCTGCAATGATCCAAAATCCAATAGAGGAATCCTATTGGCTGTTTGTCGAGAGAACCATAGACTGTCTATAAGAAGGGGACGTAGTCATCTTGACGTCACTCATTGTTTTGTAGACTGATGTTTTGAAGCCTCGAGTTTTTGGCAATTTTGCAGTCGCCATCTTGGATTACGGCCATTGCCATGTTGTTGTTTTTTTGCAACCAATTGAACGGAAGTCACCATATTTGGACTGAGGAGGAGTGACGTAGAGACGCCGTATATGTATATGTAGTATATGTCTCTGGTAGAGACCTGTCAATCACAAGGTAGCCCCGCCCCTAAAGCATACTCTGCTTTATGGTCTGTTTGACTCTAAATGGATCATAATGTACTAAATGAACATCATGCTGTATTGAAGAAGACTTGAAACTACAGATTGAGACCATAAACTCATGTTTACAATGTTTACTGAGGGAATAAATCAAGAGAGAAGTAGAGTCATTTTCTCATAGACTTCTATACAACCAGAGGAGTCGCCCCCTGTTGGACACAAGAGAGAATGCAGCTTTAAAACCGGAGGTTACCGCCTGGAGGAAACCAGTGAGATCCTAACTTCCTGTTGGCCTACAAAAATACGTCATCCCTGCAGCACTCTATATGGCTACTTTTGTCTCTTAATGACATCATCTCATTAAGTAATTGTGGCGATAGTTGCACCTTTAAAACACAGTGGTCTAAAATATCAGATAGATCGCAGTTAAGTGTTTTTATCCTTTAACCTCTACTTAGCTCTTGAAGCAGGCAGCTCTTTTATCTAAATAAAGCCACGGTGGAAACGTCAGCAAAGTGTGGCACTCAACATACAGCATCCTCTGGCGTTGAGGATGACGTCTGACTCCGAGTAACAATATCTGGTAGTCAGGTCCTCTAAGAAGACGGAAGAAACGGATCAGGCCAGCTCGCAGCTAAAGCAGCTTATATCTATTAATACTTTGAGTTTGGAGAAGTTTGACAATGACGTTTAAAATCTGTCCCATAAGTCTGGTTCAACAAAGCACTAAAGTCAACAGTTTCCCTCTGTGTGGGTGAAACAGGTGAAGGTGACAGGCGGAGATCAGCACCATCCCATCTCTGCAGACTGCACCAAGCAGCACCGAGCCAGCTTTTAAGGAACAGCTGTGTCAGCACTCCAGAGGCAGATGTGGCTTTTCAAGCAGCCAGTATGAAAACACAAACATCATGACCGCTGTCCTACTTCAGACAAACAACGTTAGGGACAATCAAATTAAAAGATTATGTCGATTGCCTCCGTCAGTCAATGGCGATCTTTGTGGGTGAACTTGAGAGTCCTGCAGAGACAAACAATGGCACTCATTGATTGAAGAGGTTTTTAAAAATAAACTCCCCAGTGGGATAAGAGAAGGATCTCCTCTTTCTTTCAGTCTGTCCTTCACTCACAACTGTCGTTCTCCACATCAAGTCAAGAATATACGGAAGCCTACAATTTAAATAATCAACCGGTACCAATTGTGATAAGCAATTAACAGCCACTGGTTCCAGCTTTTCAAATATGAATTATATCATTAATTCAATATTTTACGCTATTTTTCATCTTCTTTTAATTAATTCCTAATTTCTATATATTTGATTTTATTGTATTCATTTATTTGTCTTTAATAAATGTTTTCTTGATATAATTGCCACAATTCTGAAAAGATTCTGGGAAACGTGACTCCAACAAAACACAGTGTGATTGGAACAATCAATCCTAAATCTTTCAAAATAAATGTACGTTTACACGAATTCTTTCAAATGCTCAATTATTTCTGTTTTTGTTGAATCTGAGCGAGCATAAACACAGTAAATCCCCTGGATTAGCTGATGTAGCTGAATGCTACATCTACTTCTGGAGCAACATTTCAGCTAACCAGGCTAGCCGCATGCTAGTTTTGTTTAGCTACATATGCTAGGCTGTGGATCAATGTTGATTTATCTCATCGGCATTTCACTTTCCCAAAATCTTATGGAAGTAAAGAACGTCTACGTTGACAATGGATTTGACAGACGCAAAAAATCGTGACGTGAACGGCTCCTTAATGTCATCATTCCTGTGTGTGTCGGTGTTTTGTATGAGCTGCTGGATCAATACTTCTTTCTACAGTACAGTAGTTCTTAATGCAAAAGTTTATCACTGGTTGAAAGTTTACTATAACAAAAATTGACACGTGCCAAACCTCATAGAGAATATGTCCATTTAAGATTCAAGCCACAAAGACACAATCCAAGGTATTATCTTGCGTCTCTGTGTCAACTGTTCATTTATCTCTTGGTATATGTTAAATATGTGTCTATTTTCCTGTATTTTCATGTAAAAAAATCTGTCTCTTCCTCTTCCTGTAAATTGTAAACATAACACGAAAATAGTCAACCAAAGTCATTCCACCATCCAACAATGCTGGAATCTTTTTTATTTTTTTTACCTGAATCAAAACAGTCGAAACATTTAGAGGTGCATTACAGAGCTTGTGATTTATGTAACTACTCCTCTACTGAGCTATCACTTGCTGCTGGAACACTTAGCAGGACATTGTGGGCTATCGAGCATCAGAAGAAAAATCAATTACTGGCAACGAAATGTTACCAAACAGCCAAGACTGAGTCCTGTATATCCCCCGTACTCATATCGCATTCTGAGTGACCGGGGTGACAACAAACGAGAAGGCGTTTTCGGCATGTAACGAGGAGAAGAAGAAAAAAAAAGCGCCTCTACAACAGATTTGCGTTTCATTAATCACACAGGATCCAGGCCGCTGCAAAGCGCTCCATCTGCACCGCAGCCAACATACAGGAGAAAAAAAACAGCCTCACAGATTGGAAGCAGCTAGAAGCAGACGACCGCTCATTATACGGACACGCAGCAGGATTGTAAAATGCTAAATGCTCGCAATCATCACAGAAATGCTAGAAAAAAAAGGCCCTTTCTCACCTCCTAAATACTCCCACTATCACACCTCGCATGCTTTGGCTTTCAGCGCTGGATATTTTGAGCAGAAGATAAACCCTATAGCTCCTCACCACAGCTTCACCGATGCACTCTTCTTTGAAAACAAAACGGCAAACAAAAGCTATGACAAAAATTATGACAAAAAAAGACAAGAGGCAGTGAAGACGGGCCGGCGAGAGAATGTAGGAAGGAATAAAGGAGACAGAAAGTGTAATTCAAGACAATTCACTAATGCTGTTTTATTCAGCACCATTAACAACACGAGTGTAGCAAGAGGGAGGGCTCAGTCTTCCAATGAGAGCCGATGGGGACCAAAACATTGTTAGCGCTAACCACTTTGTTTTCACAGCTCGCACACAGACATCTGTGTGTCCGGCCTCCTACAACACAAGCTTTTATCCTCCGACTAAAGGAAACGGCTTGCTGGTGTTTCTGGGTTTTTTTTCAATGCATTTCGTGAGAAAAGCAAAACCAACCAGTGAATGTAAGTACTGACAAGTATTGTGTGTGTGTATCAACGGCTGATGTGTGAAGAGGAATCTCTTTGTTACGTTCGGTAAGGTACAAAACGAGGCCCAGGTCGTCAAATACAGCTTGGTTGGTGGTCTTATACGCTTCAAACTATGACGCTCCACGTGGACGTAGTTACGGCGGAAGAAAAGTAGATACAGACGCTTTTAAAAGTTTGTACAATGAAGACGTAGGAGGCGGCAACCTCCGGTTCTGCCCACAAACTGTATATAAGAAGTGGACGTAGTCATCGTGACGTCACCCATTAGTTTGTGGACTGTCGTTGTAAAGCCTCAAGTTTGTCGATTTCGCCGTCGCCATCTTGGATTACGACTGTCGCTATGTTGGTTTTTTTGCAACCAGTGAACAGGAAGTGACCATATCTGGACTGAGGAGGAGTGATGTAGAGACGCCGTATACATCTCTGGTAGAGACCTGTCTATCACAGTAAGCTCGCCTCAAATCATACCCTGCTTTATGGTCTGTTTGACTCTAAATGGACCATAATTTACTAAATGAACATCATGCTGTATTGAAGAAGACTTGAAACTAGAGATTGAGACCATAAACTCATGTTTACAATGTTTACTGAAGTAATAAATCAAGAGAGAAGTAGAGTCATTTTCTCATAGACTTCTATACAACCAGAGGAGTCGCCCCCTGATGGACATTAGAGAGAATGCAGCTTTAACACATGAAGCATTCACTTCACTTTTTAAACCTGGAGGTTACCGCCACGGTTCTGCCGAGTGAAACTAGTTTCAAGTCTTCTTCAATACAGCATGATGTTCATTTAGTAAATTATGGTTCATTATAGGACGTATACGGCGTCTCTACGTCACTCCTCAGTCCTAATATGGTCACTTCTGTTCATTGGCTTCAAAAATGCCAAGATGGCGACAGCTGTTATCCAAGATGGTGACGGCCAAAACAACGAACTCAAGGCTTCATAACATCAGTCCACAAAACAATGAGGTGACGTCACGATGACTTCGTCCACTTCTTATAATCAGTCTATGTGAGCTGAAAGCTTGCGCAGTCAGTTTGGCAACGGAAGTATGGCAGAGTGCAACAGCTTGTCAAGCTGTAAGGACATTAAACCACCAAAGATGGAGAATTCAACCTAAACAAGTTGACGTTCCAGATCTGTGTGCTGTTAGTGAGCGGGAGGAACCAGGCAGGGTAGGATAGTCCGGAACGCATCTCGAGATGGTTGAACACTTTTTTGTATTTTGGTCTTTGACCTTGTTCCTCAACTTCTCCTGATACTTCAGATGCTGAAATTGATCAAGTTGAAATTTTATATCTTCAGTGTGACAAACGCAAACAGCTGGACTGAAGCTGATTCCACAGAGAGACGCTCTGACAAACAGATGTGTGTTTTCTGTGTGTGTGTAAGTCTTTTTCTCCCCCTTTTAAACCCAGAGAACGAGTCTAGACGGAGCCCCAGATTCATAAACTGCAATGAATGAAGTCCTTCGGCTCATATATATATATATATATATATATATATATATATATATATGGGGGGGGGGGGGGGGGCATTTGACAGAGTCTCCCACCGGTCATGCTGCTCATGTCCTCTGTGAGCTGCAGAGAAGACACTTTCCCTGCAGTGTAGTTTATCATCAGGAGCAGCATGCGTTAGCACACAGCCGGATCTGATCCTGTCAAATATTCAACTGTCTCTTCAGTGGAAACTAACTAACGCGTTATAAGGTTTGATTGTTTGGTCTCTAAAGTGACGACAGATTGTGAAAATGTTTCCATCTGCCAAAGGAATACAATGTGTTTTATTTGCCCCACAAACTAATGGATTATTAGGTTTGTTCTCTAAAACAACGACAAAATTGTGAAAATGTTGAATGAATAAAATGTGCTGGAAAACAGTCAATTTTGTGCTGGAAAACAGTCAATTTGGCATAAATAAGGCTCAAACAATTAGGAAAACTGTCAGTCAGTTGTTTTAGATTGAATGTATGCAAAATAAAAAGTATATGAATGGATGGGAAAGTTTGTGTGTTGACTGCTTTACTAATAAACCAAATAAAAATCATGAAGTAAACAAAACTGCAGTAAGACAATTTCCTGCTTTCATTCACACATTACATCTCATTATTCTCATCAAAAACAGACAGATCCCCCAAAAATCCCCTCATTTGGAAGATATTGTTAAATGAAACAAAGCAGGTCTGCATTCACCTGTGTGTCTCTTGTCCTCGGGTGCAGACAAACTTATCTGAAACCCTTCTCACGTACACACACTCACATCAGAGCGATACAAAAAAAAAAAAAAAAAACGCACTCTCCGCGGTGCCAACTTTTCCTGCCCAAGGGCGAAACTTAACGGCGGCTCTGCGGGTCAAAGACAGCGGCTGTTCGTGAGGTGTATGACCTTTATTTCTCTGCATCCTACAGGTCCGGCTGGCTGTGATGCAGTGCTCTCTCTCTCTCTCTCTCTCTCTCTCTCTCTCTCTCTCTCTCTCCCTCTCTCTCTCTCTCTCTCTCTCTCTCTCTCTCTCTCTCTCTCTCTCTACAGTACGTGGCTCAAGTTGTGCACTTAACACCGCATGCATCCGAGGCTGCAACACCACCACCACCACCACGCTGCAAACGAGCCGCAGCTCAACATAAAACACGTCATTCCTTCCGCCGAAGCTCGAAGGTGCGGTGTGGCTTCATGAAGTGTCAGTACTCACCAGGAAATGTGATGTTATCTCTGCAGCAGCGGCGTCTGTCTGCCGGAGATGATGAGATGCTGCGAATGAGACACTGCGGTCCACATTTATCCGCTTCTGCCTCGAGATCCCAGCGCGCGCTCGTGTGATTGTGTGTTTGCGTGTGCGTGTGTGTGTGTCATGTGAAGTGATGGTTCTGGTTCAGACGCGATGCTGTGAAGTGGACATGTAGGTCCTCGTCGCTTCGATCAAGCTCTCAGACATCCCAACTCCTCCACTCTTCCTCCCTTCTCTTCTTCTCCCATCCAGCCTCCTCTCTCCTCTCTCCTCTCTCCTCTCTCCTCTCCTCTCTCCCTCCCCACCAGGCTGGGCATGCCCAGTGTCTGCCTCCTTCTCTATTACCAGCTGGTGAAACTGCTTCAGTGGTGGGAAATATATCTAAGACTTGTGTACAATTTTTGAGGTACTTGTACTTAACTATTGTATTTCCATTTTATGCTGCATTATACTTCAACTTCTCATCTCAGAGAAAGTAATATGTTGCACTTTTTACTTATTTGGGAGTCAGTTACTTTTCAAATTACGATTTACATACAAAACAAATGTATTCTGAATATAATAAGAACAACAATACTACATATATTTATCTACTTATATTACTACTACTACAAAAATAATAGTGTAAAATATGATCCCTGGTCATTTGGTATGTTTTACGCAGATATTAGAGTGCAGCTTGCATGTTAATACATCAATAATAATAAACAAATAATATAATAATACTTGCTAAAATTTGGACCATGAATACTTTTTTACTTTGTGATGCTTTAGTGCATTTTGTTGCTACACTTATGTACTTTCATATTAAAGGAACCGTGTGTACAATTTATGGAATTCACATAATTGTAATATAATATTAATAAGTGTGTCTTCTTTAGTGTATAATCACCTTTAAGTATGAATCGTTGTGTTTTTGTTACCTTAGAATGGGTAGCTGGTCCGGTTCACAGACCTCCCTGTTTCTACGGTAGCCCAGAAGGAACAAACCAAACACCTGCTCTAGAGAGGGACATTTGTTTTTTTGTGTTTCCGCATCGGCTAGCGTTATCCTCCGACACGACTGGCACACTGGAGGAGTTTCAGTTTGTTGTAATCTGCAACCTCACCCCTAGATGGCGTCATATCTTACACACTATCCCTTTAAGTAAAGTTTTGGATGCGGAACTACTTGTAACGTGAAATTTTATACTGTGCTATTGTTTATTGTATTTACTTGTAATAGCCTACATTGAAAAAATATTTGAATATATTAATACTTTCACAATGTTTGTTTAGTCCAAATCTCAACATCATAATTTATTGGTTTAAACCAATTATCAGAATAGTTATACATTTTTGGTCATTCCATTAATTAATGTTTAATTAAGTGTTTTAGCTTTTACAATTTTATGAATTTTGTGAGCAGAAATCTTAATTTGTAAAGAAACTAAAGCTGTCAGACAAGTAAAAAGTAGATACTGTATAGTGGAGTAAACAAATAAAATTACATTGGAAGAAAACACAAATAAAGTACAAGTGCATCAAATTTGTACTTATGCATGGTAAATATGGTTTCATTCCTCCACAAGGCAGAAGCATTACACAACGTGTACAAATACTGAAGAATAACTGCAAAAGAACGAACACACATTCCCACCCTGTCACATCGAGTTTTACTTTGTGACAAAATTGCGTCACATTCACTTCCATACATATTCAAAGTACAACAGATATTTAGTTTGAAGTTGATCTGAAATTACTCTGCATGCACACCATCAACAAAATCTATTTCGGTGTTTTGTTTTAATAATGACTCTGATGATTTCCACGGGGAAATAAAAACCTTCCTTGATTAAAGTAATGCTGAGTCACCTTTAGATGTCCACGAGTTCCCTCACGTTGTCCTCTGGAGTGTGCTGTTGTTGTTTATGTGAGATAATGAACTCATCTTCATATCACTGACCTGAATGTTAATAGAGACAGGAGACACTGTGTGGGACTGAGCTGCACTACAAAGAATAAATGAACAAATACGTACATTATTTAGGTAAAATTTAAAAATGATATAATCTGTTTTAGTATTTACGTAGTATTGTGCCATGAAATGGTGTACTTCATTTTGAAAAAGCATGTAAGATTTGCAAGAACTAGAAAACAGGTCAACCAAACACAAGCTTCTTTAAGCTAGTGAGTTAGCCTTGGCTGGTGAATCAGCCTTAGCTAGTAAGTTAGCATTAGCGGAAGCTAGTTTACCCACTTTCTTTGTGTGTTTATTTGTATTGTAAAAATCAATATTGATGCTCCAACATCTTAGAAACTAACTTTGTTCATACCACACAATTGAGAAATTGGCTAAAACTAGTCATCATTGGGAAAAAGATGAAGAAGGACATCAGATAAACTAGTCTTGCTAAAAGCTAACTAGCCTAGTTTAGCAGAGTAGCCGTTCATTCATGCAGATTTGATAATCTGTCTTTAAATCACAAGTTTAAATGTATAAAAGTATTGATGAAGTTATTAAAATAACTTGTTAGGTCAGATTTACAAAAGCTGAAGAAGAAATAAGAACATTTTCTTTTTATAGATACTGTGTTGAATTCAGTATCTGTTTTTTATTTATGGTGGGAAGTAACTGAGTACATTCACTCTACCTGAATATTTCCATGTTATGCTACTTTATACTTCAACTCCACTACATTTTGGAGGGAATTAATGTACTTTAAAAAAAAATAACGATACAGATTCAGATTATTAGTACAAAATACTATCACCAATTAAGATATAGGCTAATATATTATTATAGATTTAGTTACCTGGTAAATTATTTAAAATGATCTTCTAAAATGAGACATTCTGCATAATGAGTCATTTTAGAAGATCATTTTAAAGTATTTAAAGAAGAGTTTTTCTACTCTTTCGTATTGCTACTTTTACTTAACTTTACTTCTTCCACCACTGGTTTTATGTAAAGTGACTATATGGTTAATAGTCAATAGTTCAAACCCCTTTTCTCAAGTTGTTTCTCTACTTTACTGTTCTCTGCTGTTGTAAATCAGTTCAGGTGACATATGTGCCCTAATAGTAGTTTGTTTTCCCTTTACGCCGCCGCTGATGGCCATGACTGTTTGCTCATGTTCATGCTTGTCTAATCTGTCAAGCTCATTTCCTGCCTGGAGCATCGGTGCCAATTCACTTGAGTGAAATGTGTTTAGATCACAGCAGTTGTGATTGTTATAATTCCTGCTAAAATTCTTGTGGATGATAACACGGCCTTCACCAACCAGGAAGAGACTCAAAGGGACCACAAAGAAATGTAAAGCAACTACACAGAAGCACAAAACAACAACAAAAAAGCAGAAAGCAACTACAAAGAGAAACAAAATTACTTCAAAGAGACACAAAAAGACTACAAAGATACCAAAACAACAAGATGCTAAACAGTTGCAGAGAGACACAAAGCAACTACAAAGAGACAAACAATGACCACAAAGAAACGCAAACAACTACAAATTGACGCAAAACCTGCAAGGAGACTCAAAGCAAATAGATCCAGAAGAGCAGCAGAGACAAAAAACAACCACAAAGTGACGCAAAACAACATAAAAAAGGGCAAAAAACCCCACAGACAATAAAGAAATCCAAAAAGATCAAAACAACCAGAAAGAGACACAACACAACTACAAAGGTCTGTGTCTAGTTTCGAAGTAGGACCTTTGGCAAAATACCACGGCTGTACGTCTGTTTCTGAGTCACTAGATCTAAATCCTTGAATGTTTACACACACACTTGGCCAATAAAGCTGATTCAGACTCTGATTCAGAGTTTGGTGATCCCTCTGCTGCTGCATTGGACGTAAAGCAGCTGCAGCATTCTGCTCTCTGCGGACTCCTGCATGCAGAGAAGAAGACCATGTTCTGGTTGAAGTGAATCAAAGTGCAGCAGCAGGTGGGTCCTGAGAGGACGTCTGCGTTTCAGCTGTTTTCACTCCACACTCACAATAACTCTTCTACTCCACTTCAGCACTGAGGGCCAGTTATGTGTTGTTGTTAATTAATCAGAAGGCTGTCTAGTCAGAAGTAAAGTAACTCCTGCTTGCTGTCATAGCAGCTGTAGAATAAGAGACATTTACAAGCTGAGGAGCACCTTCATGCTTCGTCCAGCAGGTGGCTCTAAATCTTCATTCTTTACTTTTTAAACCTTCTAATTCAGTCAACAGTGGTGGACAGTAGCTATGTACTCAAGTACTGTACTGTGAGGTACTTGTACTTTACTCCACTACATCTCAGAGGTGAATATTTACTCTTTACTGCAATACATTTTCTCAAGAGACATGGTTACTTTTTTAAATATTTTAATTATTGTAATGTAATATTTATTTATTTATTTTACATGCACAATATATTATTTAAAACATGTTTTACTATGTTGGTATTTAATAATATTATTATTATTATTATTATTATTATTAATAATAATAATAATGTTTTGAATAAAACTACTACTACTCATAATAATGATGATGATGATGATGATGATGATAATAATAATATGAAAATATAATAATTGTATAAAATATTATCCATTGTTACAGATTAAACCATTAAAGGTATATGTGAGCCTCTTCTTGTACAACAACGTTAAAGTACCACATACAGTACATATTAATACATCATCCATAATGATCCAGTAACAGTATAACTCTTTCTTACTCATACTTTAGGTATTTTGTTTAACTTTTATGTGAATAGAAGACGTATTGAGATGAATTCATGCATGAAATATGCACAGTAAAAAGAGCCAGAACTTATCAGTGTTTGATCTTCTTCTGCAGGGATCACTGACGTTTCCTCATCTCTGCTCCAGCGGGCGTAGACCAGGACTTTGAGACGTTGTGTCTGGATTAACCTGTTTCTGGACTCGTCTATTAACCCCTCGTTACTTCCTCTTTCTGCTCAGGAACGTGCACCGTGAAAGCACAATATGGCATCACATTACCTTTGATTAGGAGACAAGACAATTAATATATTAAGATATATTATGATCATCTTTTCAAGAGTAGCATTTCATTCATTTGGTTCAATAAACTACCTTTAAATCAACATTTTCTGTTTAGATACTGTGTTTAATTCAGAAACCTGTTTTTTATTCAGTGGTGGAAAGTACATTTATTGTACTTGAGTAGAATTTTGAGGTTCTACACTGTACTTGAGTATTTTATGCTACTTCATACTTCAACTCCACTACATTTTGGAGGGATTTATGACACTTTCTTCATTATGTTGTTCCACTTAATTCATTTAATGTATACAATGTAGCCCTGCAGGAAGCAAAAGCTCTATGACGTTGATCTGTGTTGTTAATCTACTGTGTTTATATTCCTTTTTATATAATGTTTATTGCTGTAGTTTTATATATTTGTATTATTCTGTGATTCCTGTGTCATTATGAGTCGGACTTCTATGTTTTTTGGGACACTTCTGTTAAATTTAAAGTCATTAATCTAGATTTTTGACACCTTTAAGATCAGGTGATGAAGCAGCACCTGCCTAAAGGAGAATATTTAGTTTTACTCGTGCAGATTATCTCGACGTTGCCGCACATCAGTTGCACAACACACACACTAACCGAACCCGTCTGGCCCTCTGACCTGCTGATAATCCAGCCGTGATTCTGCTCCTTCACACCAGCGAGCAGACAGATGTGTGTGCAGCTGTGTCTTATGCAACCGCTCACCTCATGGCTGCAGATGTGATGTAAGTGAGTCTCTCTCTCCCCTTTGGCACAGATCTACAAGCACATTCAGTTTCAGCAATCAAAGACAGCACTATTGTACATGTTAACAGGTAGAGATACGAAGTTTCCCAAAGTCCAAGGTGACGTCTAGAAATGTCATGTTGAGAGTCCAAAACTCAAAGATATTCAGTTAATTATTATAGAAGACAAGCAGATATTCACATTTTGACCCAGAATAAAGGGTTAGCAGGGGATTCTGGGGAATTTTTTGGTTAAAGTTTTATTTGCTAATAGTAGTGGAAGATCTCTAGAGTTTAGGAATACTATGTTAAAAGTAATATATGAAGTACTTAAAGTAAAATCACTCATGATGCAGAATTTCAGAATAATATATATTACATTATTGGATAATTAATAATTATTGATGCATTAATGTGTTCATCACTTTAATGCTGCATCTGGTAAAGATGGAGCTCATTTCATTATTTTATATGTGGGAAGCTTAACTTATAATAAATATATATATATATCATAATGTATCAGTTGATTATATTTATAATCTAAATCTGCAAAGTAACTAAAGCTGTAAAATAAATGTAGTGGAATAAAAAGTAGGACATTTGCCTCTAACATGGAGAGAAGTATAAAGTAACATAAAATAGAAGTAAACAACATGAAAAACACACACAAACAGATCAGTTATATTTATATTTAATCGTAATTAATTCACATTATTTTTTAACAATGACAAAATAATAAAAAAGATGAATTAAAATAGAATAAACACGTGTTGTGTATCAAACTAAATCATAAAATGTATGACTGTGTGGGTGATACTGTGACCAGACTGGACTCACTGGTGATACAGCGTCAGAGCCAAGCCTCGCCCACCTCCGCCTCCATCACTACACGCTCGAGACAGAACATGTCATACTGCGCATGGTCAAGCCGCACAGTATGACAGCGCGAGGAACCAGGAAACTGATGCTCTAACCTTCACAATTAAAGTTGGGACCGCTAAACTAATTATCATTTCCATTTATTTATTAATTTGTTGTAATTTATAAGTCTTTTAATCCATAAAATGTCAGAAAAAATGATAAAGCACGTGTCTGAATTCAATATATATATATATAAATAAAAAATATTAAATAATTATCACTCTGTGATTTTGTAGCTTTTAATCAATTAAAGAGATTCAACTTCACAAAATTAAATATATTTAATGATCAGCGCAAGTAAGCTGATGATATAATATTGTTGGTTAATGAAGGTGATACATACTTACTGATTTAAGGATTTAGTCTTTACATATTTTGTGTTTATTATGTTTATGTTGAAGCCTGTGCTCTGTTTGTTAGTTTGTTTTACCTCTGCTGCAAAATTACATTACGGTCATTTAGCAGACACTTTTATCCAAAGCGACTTACAATTCAGTATCTATCTACACCGTAGACGCAGCTACGGGAGCAATTTTGGGGTTAAGTGTCTTGCTCAAGGACACATTGACATGAGACTAGGCAAGAGGATCGAACCGGAGACCCTCTGATTGAAAGGCGGCACTGCTCTCCACTTAGCCACGGCTAAAGATGAAATTGAAAGCCATTATAACAACTTATTATTGATCTATTAGAAGCTGGTACCTTCTGGTGTTTGCCTATGCAGAGTTTTTTGTAATAAATAATAAAATAAAACTTTATGTATGAGGAATAATGTTGTACAACAGTAGGAAAGTGCAAACATAAGACCAAATAAAAAGATGTATTTAAAAAATCTAACAATTACCTAATAATCTATATAAAAAAAATATAAAAAATATATGGCCAAATCATTCACAAGACTAGAACTCTGTTACACTGTTGTTTGTTTGTTGTTGGTTAAATATTTGCACTATTGTTAGTTCATTTAATAATATTCTGTTGTATTGTACTGTATATATTGTGCATTTTTCATCTATCTATCTATCCATCCATCCATCCATCTAGTTAACCTGAAGCAATTGCTGCGTCATAGCTTTTAATTTGAAATTCAAAACCGGAACAGCATTGTTTCCTTTTCAGCCAGCTTGACCACGGGGAGGAGAATGAGTCAGTAGATGAAGTACGTCTGGTACGGCATCCTCCAACCGGTGATAATCCAGCTAATATAAACTGGAGGAGATAAAGGAGCAGGAGTTAGGCTGTAAACCCGTCAGAAGGCCGGTCCGGCGCGGTCACATTTAGCAGAAACTTCGGGTGTCTTATAGCGGCAGAAAAGCGGATAAAATAAATAAAAATAAACAATGAACGCGACTGTGGAGTACGATTTCGAGCGGCTGTTCGACGAAAGACGAGCCCTGGAATGGATGCAGGAAAACTGGTATGTATGCAAAAGAAAGTTAGCTTAGAAGAAAAGCTAAAAAAAACAGATAAAAGATGTCTGCTTGGTCCTCTTCCTCCTACAGACTGAACTCTTATCTCCTCATGTCCGTCCTATCACCGGCTGTTAGCCACGTGTCTCACATTTAGCGCCATTAATCTACTTCATGTTCGACGTTTATGTGTCAATTCAAACGTCCTTGAAGATGGACGACATGGCTTCATCTGTTCCTCCCTTAAGTCACACTTTTGGTCTGAATTAAAACAGTTTGAGTGCAAAAAATAGATGTTAGACCCTCTGCTGTGCATGCACCTGCAATATTTTGCTACAATGTTGCTACTATGTTGCTACAATGTCGCTTTTGATTGCGACAGGGACAAACCTGGTAAGACTGCATTTCTGTGCACGAAGTGAAACTAAATCACAGGTGTGGCTCTGAGACAGAGGAGAGTGAGCTGTACCAGGAGGGTACAAGTGCAGCTCACATCCTCCTCCTCCTCCTCCTCCTCCTCCTCCTCCTCCTCCTCCTCCTCACCGGTCTGGAGCTTTGTGTGAATGTCTTTGGACCTGCTGCAGCATTTCTCTTCTGCAGAGTCCTCGTGCAACTCCATTCTTCCTCCAGACAGCAGCTTTATGGATCAATTCAATGTTTATAGTTCTGTTAGTATCTTCTCCTCCTCCTCCTCCTCCTCCTCCTCCTCCTCCTCCTCCTCCTCCTCCTCTTCTTCTTCCTCCTTTACTGTAACATGCTTCTGTATCAGTATCACTATTGGGGAAGAGTATATGTTGTTATTACCAATATATATTTATCCAGTTTGATCTATTTAAATAGTGCGATTGTTGCTGTGGGACATTAAAATGAGCACGTTTCACTTTTCTGCTTCTGTCTTCACACCACAGCCACACCCTGATCTTATCACCTGAATCCTGTCACCTGTGCACACAATCTCTCTCTCTCTCTCTCTCTCTCTCTCTCTCTCTCTCTCTGACGTGTTTTGCAACCATGAAGACGTGACTTTCATCTGCATGAAATACTACAATAAATATGAAAGGGTGACTGACCGTGGCTAAGTGGAGAGCAGGGCAGCCTTTCAATCAGAGGGTCGGTGGTTCGATCCCCGGCTCCAACTCCACTAGTTTCATGTCAATGTGTCCTTGAGCAAGACACTTAACCCCAAAATTGCTCCGGTAGCTGCATCTACAGTGTGTAGATAGACAAAACACACAATTTAAAGATGTAGTCTGATGTTTTCAGACTGAATGAGTCGATTTAAAGCGACAATTGACAGTTTCATCCCGGATAGTGTGTCATATGTTAAGGGTCCTTTGGAGAACTGCAGGGGGTCCTTAAAACGTGTGTGTGTGTGTATATACTGTATATCAGTAATGCATAATTCCTAAAACAACTGTACTTGAATCTTTCCTTCCACAACCTGTCCTCCGTCACAGCCATGACTTTAACCAATAGGAGCGCAGATCGCTCTTCAACGCACAGCCGTAATATAATAATAATAATAATAAATAATAACATAGCGCAGCAAAAGAGGGTGAAATAGAGGAGAGGTCACCCGACATTGGACGGTAAAAATTGTGATATTTTTTTTTTTATTATTATTTTTTTTTATAGGCTAAATTCTATTAATTGAAAGAAAAACAACAGATCACACCAGAATATAGTGACATCCGTATTCATATACCTTTATTAAATATCAGTTTGTGTCCCTGAGGACTTTGACTTCATGCATTCACCATCAGAAGCATTAACTGGGTCAAGCAGCATCTACTCTAATATGTATTGTGACAATCTGGATTAGTCTTCTGGTTTATTCCCAAACAGCCTCACAGCTATACCTGATTATATATATATATATATATATATATATATATATATATATATATATATATATATATATATATATATATATATATATAATCAGGTATAGCTGTATCTATTTCTCCACCGTTAAGCATTCTGAGCTGCGTCATCACTTTTGCCGGCTGTTTAATTATAATAATATCGGTTGCTGGTTGCCGGTGAGCCAGGCGGAGCAATGCCCGGTTTAAATTGCCTCATCACTCAGAGCCGGCAGTCTAAACGGTCAGTGTGTCAACAACTAATCTCGGTTAACCCTCTGTGATTCTAAATGAGGACGAGCGATGTGTTGTGTGTTGCCTCGTGTCACATCATGTCATGTTTAAACGTCTGGTCCCTTCACCCTCGCTGTGTCCTCTCCCGATGTAACGGCGCTACGTCTGTGTGATCACCTGCTGGGTCACAGTCTGACGGAGGTGATTTAGGGTTGAGTGAAGAAGTCTTCCTCTTCCTCTTTGTGTAACCAGACAGACGTCGGACGTTTAGAGGCTGATTCAGGTCATCAACTCAATACGGAGTCTAACAGACGGCTTTTTGTTTCTTCACTTAATCAGCTTTTATAAGACTCAAATAAATAAAACTAATTTTCAGCTAAGGATCCCTTAAATGAAGTCTAAAGCAGTCTTAAAGATAGTCTAATGCTGGTTTAAAGTAGTCTAATGCTGGTTTAAGGTAGTCTGATGCTGGTGTAAAGTAGTCTGATGCTGGTGTAAAGTAGTCTAATGCTGGTTTAAAGTAGTCTAATGCTGGTTTAAAGTAGGCTAATGCTGGTTTAAGGCAGTCTAATACCGGTTTAAGGTAGTCTAATGCTGGTTTAAAGTAGTCTAATACTGGTTTAAGGCAGTCTAATACCGGTTTAAGGTAGTCTAATGCTGGTTTAAAGTAGTCTAATACTGGTTTAAGGTAGTCTAATACTGGTTTAAAGTAGTCTAATACTGGTTTAAGGTAGTCTAATACTGGTTTAAAGTAGTCTAATACTGGTTTAAGGTAGTCTAATACTGGTTTAAGGTAGTCTAATACCGGTTTAAGGCAGTCTAATACCGGTTTAAGGTAGTCTAATGCTGGTTTAAAGTAGTCTAATGCTGGTTTAAAGTAGTCTAATGCTGGTTTAAGGCAGTCTAATACTGGTTTAAAGTAGTCTAATGCTGGTTTAAGGCAGTCTAATACCAGTTTAAGGTAGTCTAATGCTGGTTTAAAGTAGTCTAATACTGGTTTAAGGTAGTCTAATACTGGTTTAAGGCGGTCTAATACTGGTTTAAGGTAGTCTAATACTGGTTTAAAGTAGTCTGATGCTGGTTTAAGGCAGTCTAATACTGGTTTAAGGTAGTCTAATACTGGTTTAAGGCAGTCTAATACTGGTTTAAGGTAGTCTAATGCTGGTTTAAGGTAGTCTAATGCTGGTTTAAAGTAGTTTAATGCTGGTTTAAGGTAGTCTAATACTGGTTTACGGTAGTCTAATACTGGTTTAAGGTAGTCTAATGCTGGTTTAAGACAGTCTAATGCTGGTTTAAAGTAGTCTAATGCTGGTTTAAGGCAGTCTAATACTGGTTTAAGGTAGTCTAATACTGGTTTAAAGTAGTCTAATACTGTAAAACAGATACTGAATGATGTTAGACTGTTTAACATATTTGCAGATTCTAATAGTTATAGATTAGTTAGACTATAACAATCTGTGACCTACTTTATCTATTTATTTACCTTACTCTTGCTATGGTATTGTATTTTGCAGTGGAGTCAGTATTATTTATTTTACACTTCTTAATTGTTTTTCTATTGTTTATAATGTTCTATTGTTTTTTGCTATTCAGTTGTAATCTTGAATGGAACTCTGGCACACGAGTTTCCTTTGGGATTAATAAGGTTGTATCTTATGTTATTTTAATCTTATTGTATCTTATGTTATTTTAATCTTATTGTATCTTATCTTATTGTATGTTATGTTGTGTTATTTTAATGTTATGTTGTGTTGTTTTATGTTCTCTTCTCTTCAGTGATGCTGATCACTGTGTTGTTCTGCTGTGTTGTGTCCACAGGAGCAAAGCCTTCATGTTCTGTGGGCTGTACGCTGCGTTCGTGTTCGGCGGTCAGCACTTCATGAAGGAAAGACCGAAGCTGAACCTGCGCCGGCCGCTGATGCTGTGGTCGCTCAGCCTCGCCATCTTCAGGTGAGTCACAGACCAGACCAGTTTACCTTTTCTATGATCTAACTTGCATTGCTGGATTTGCTCTGGTCAGTGGTGTTTTCACAGTTAATCTGACGTTTTGTAGAATAAATGATCATTTGAGATAAATTATCGACAAAACTGAAACTAATTATCAAACAAGATTGTGTAGTTTGTGTTTTATAGAACCGGAGGAAAGTAGTGTCAGTGAACAGTTTATCTCCGTTGTGTCTTCATATTGTTGTGCAGATGAATTACTTTCTGCATCTCTGGATCAATATATGACTGCAGGACTCTAAGAGGGTTTTTATTGGCCTTAAAGAGATGAGTGTTTGTGGCAGCAGTAGAGCTGAAACAATGGACAGTGGTGTGTTGGTGAGAAACAATGACGTGTTGTAGAAATGTTGCTTTTGAGGCTGAAGTTTGTGTCTCAGGAGGCTTCTCGACGTGTTGTAAATGTTTTCTTTACTCTTTCAAACAGGAGACCATCCCCTTTGTTCAAGGCCGATTAAAGGACTGTATTAAATAGCATGAAGTCTAGTTAATGTGTGTAAAAGAGAACCTGAAAACAACTGCTAAATATTTAATGTTTTTAACAGGATCTGGTTCGGTTTATTTGTTGCAAAATTGTGCTAAATCTGGTTGAAAAGTTTTTTTTAGATATCTTGTTTTTTTTAATCACTATATGTCAATGTCTAAAAGTTGGGAGTTTAAGGTGGTATTTTTTGACATATCTCCAGGTAAAGAGTAAACATGAATTATCTAAAATGATTTTCTGACACAGAGAGAGCAGCAGAGATGTGTTCAAGGACCGTCAGAGAGATGACAATCTGATGATTATGTTTGCTTTTACGGCTTCTGGATATGATAGATTGTGTTAGTTTGGAGATAATATTCAGAGGGTTAAGATCTCGGTCCCTCTAGCCCTCGTATACAAATACTCATGGTCACAGATACAGACTGATCTCACATTCTTAAGGGTCATTCAGCAACCAGTTTCCAGGCTGACAGAGCGGATTGTGTGTTGGAGTATTTAACCGATGCACTGATGTGTTTGCGTGTCGTGGGTTCCCTCTGCAGCATCATCGGAGCCCTGAGGACCGGATCGTACATGCTGCACGTCCTCACGACCAGCGGCTTCAGACAGTCGGTGTGTGACAACAGCTTCTACAGCGCCCCCGTCAGCAAGTTCTGGGCCTACGCCTTCGTCCTCAGCAAGGCCCCCGAGCTCGGTAAGGTCCTCCTGCAACCTCTCTGATACGGTCCTGAACGTGTAGTTCTCTGGGTTTAACTGGGAGAAATCTGGTTGAAAATGTCAGGGTTTGGGTGTTTTAACAGTTTTAAAATTTCTATATTTCCATGTCAAACAGACCCTAATGATATGTTGACATGGAGGCATTTAAATGCATTTAAAAAAAATGGTTATATGTAACCAAAAGGTCTAAAAATAACATATTGTTTAAGGTGGTATTTGTAGACATATCT
The DNA here is from genome assembly GCF_023349555.1 of Cebidichthys violaceus. Classification (NCBI taxonomy): domain Eukaryota; kingdom Metazoa; phylum Chordata; class Actinopteri; order Perciformes; family Stichaeidae; genus Cebidichthys; species Cebidichthys violaceus. The sequence goes on along the minus strand of NW_027176950.1, from coordinate 181,325 downwards.
CCAGGTAATGAGTAAACACAAATGATTTACTGACACAAAGCTTAGACAGACGTTAACCTGAAGAGATCAAATCATTCCTCTCACTTCCTCTTCGCTGCGCTTAAACTCTGCAGTAAATGTATAATAAGCAGAGGATCATCTTAAGAGCTGCTCCTCCGTCTCTCTGTCCGACACTCTGACCGGAGTGCTCTGGAAAAAATGGAGGCAGATGATGAGAAAATCCCGTTAGAGGATGATGGATGCAGAGACGGTGTTTCCTTTGCTGCAGACGGCAAGAGTGTCGAAATAAATACTGTTTAAGTCCAATGAATTTTCCCAAAATGTATGAATACTTTTTATTTTACGTGGATTTAAAATGGAACAGTTTTCAGTGAACTTCCTCTGGAAATCAAAAAAACTGCTTTTAAACGTAACAAACTAACGGTTTCATGCATCATAAACCAAATGAAGTGTTTGTTTTTCTCAGGAACACTTCAAGAAAATAAAGGACCCTTAAAATGAAGTGTTGCCAAATATGCATTTATCTGTTAGTTTTGGTACCTAAACAGTACTTCTTTCACTACCTTACTTTGAGAGTATTCAAATATTTATAATAAATGTTAAATGATAATAATTCAACAAAGAAGACAAAGTTTTCAAATGTTAAACACAAGCAGACTTACAAGAGCTTTGCCTAAATAAGATGCAGCATCAAATTGGCAACTAATTAATTAAAATCTGAAACTATCTGATCAAAAAATAAGTCAAATTGTAATGCAGGCTTTCAGTGGATGACAGTTTAAAATACTCAGATGTCAGAGGTAACCACAGAGCTCAAATTAAAGAGCACACAAATGTATATTTAAATGTTTAAATTCAGAATTGATGCGTCGTCTGATCGACCCTCAGAGAATCCAATCGGTCAAACTATTTAGAAGGAATATCACCTGATAACGAACGATGGTACTTTCAGCAAAGCCAACGGAAAATCAAATAAAGTAAAAGGCATTTAAAACAAAAAACAACAACATTTTATGATCTTAAAGCACTGATCTTCACTAACCCTTCCATGGTTTTCCTCCCCCAGGTGACACGGTGTTCATCATCCTGCGGAAGCAGCGCCTCATCTTCCTGCACTGGTACCACCACATCACCGTGCTGCTCTACTCCTGGTACTCCTACAAGGACCAGGTGGCGGGCGGCGGCTGGTTCATGACCATGAACTACCTGGTCCACTCCCTCATGTACTCGTACTACGCGGCCAAGGCGGGCGGCCTGCGGGTGCCCCGCCCCTGCGCCATGATCATCACGGCCACCCAGATCCTGCAGATGGTGATGGGCCTGGCGGTGCTGGGCCTGGTGTACCGCTGGATGCACGAGGTGCGCTGCCCGTCCTACATGGACAACATCGCGTGGGGCACCCTCATGTACCTCAGCTACTTGGTCCTCTTTGCCTTGTTCTTCTACAAATCCTACCTCGGGGGCTCCTCCGGGGACAAAGGGTCCAAGGCAGAGTAGCGTGTCTTGTGTTCTTGAAGCGTGAGCGTGAATGTGAGAGCCGCAACCAGCTAACTGGTTCATGGTCCTCCTCAGTTTCACCTGACTGTTTTTATAGGCACCTGTAGCTCCACACAGTGATACATTTATGAAGACCGATTCAGACTGAGCACAACTTATTATTATTATTATTATTATTATTAATTTAAAGGCACAGTGTGTGGGGCATCTTTTAGCAGAAATGGAATATAGTATACATAAATATGTTTTCATTAGTGTATAATCCCCTGAAACTGTGTTTTCGTTAGTTTAGGATGACCGTCGTAAATACATAAAGATCAGGAGGCGGAGTCCGCCGCGTTGCACCACCATGTTTTTCTACGGTAGCCCAGAACGGACAAACCAAACACTGACTCTAGAGAGACTTTCAGGTTTTTACGTCACCTGTCTGACTTCCGTTGCTCCTTAACTTAAGTTATATGCAGTCTTGTAAAGTGAGTGGAGGGATATTTAGTTTGTTGCAATCTGCAAACAAACCACTAGATACCACTGAGTCCTCCACACTGTGCCTTTAAGAAGGGAAATGGAGGAGTAACATGTTTGTGCTTGACTAACGTAGTCCTCACTGCATTTATATTATCGCCTCGGTGACTTGGACTCTTGACCAGTAAAAAAGAAACTATGAAGGCCAAATGTTTGTTTGTTGTAACGGAAAAGGGATCATCCTTAAAAGCTCTGAAGTATAAAAAAAGAACAGTTTTAATGTACTTATGGATTCAAAACTGTTAAATGAATAGTTCAACATGTTGGGAAAAGGAAGCTCACCACGCTTTAAGTATTGATTTTGATGTTTAGCTTAGCATAAAGACTTGAAGCAGAGGGAAACATCGATCCAGTTTTATTCTAAAGTGAAAAACAAAAACCTCTAAAATAAATAAACGTCAAAAGTTCGAGCACAAAACTTCCCGAAAATCACAATTTTTATTATTTCTGCATATGTGCGAATGAAACAAACAATATTTTAATTAATGAGCCGGGCTAACTGTCTCCACCTGCTTCCAGTCTTTATGCTAAGCTAAGCTAACACTGTAACACAATGCTCAGACAGAAAACAAAAAGTCCAACTACCCAAAATGTTGAACTAACCCTTTAAAATATGTTTAGTACTAGCACAAGAGAGACCTTCAGGATAGTGAGTTTAATAACAAAAGGGAACAAAGAGTTCACAACGCACTGAATGAAAGAAGGTACACACACACACACACACACACACACACACCCACACACACACACACACAGCGGTTTAAACATGAAGGTCTTTCTTTATCGTGAGTGTGGTGACGGTAAGCTGACACACACTGTCAAAAAGTGACTGACGATCCATTAATCACAGTGTGTGTGTGTGTGTGTGTGTGTGTGTGTGTGTGTGTGTGTGTGTGTGTGTGTGTGTGTGTGTGTGTGTGTTCTCACCACACGAGCACTTTGACAGAAGATGAGATCTGAACACATTCCTCGTCTGACAGCCGTCCAGAGATACACCACTTCCAAGAAGTGAGTGGTGTGACACGTTGTTTTAAAGTCCTTTCTGTTCTTTTGTTTATTAACATAAGACTAACAGTATGTTTACACTGTGTGCACGCTTTGCCTTCTGCAGCTCACCTGATAACTTAAACTGGACGGAGAGTTTTACTTTCAGTTTAAAACCAGCAGTCAGAGTTTAAGCCTGGATCTGTTTAATGAATCTGAACCTGACTTCCACAGTACTAGTACTCACAGTACTACTACTACTGTAAGTACCTTTGTTTGCTGTAGACTTTAGACCTAAAAGAAAGAGGCGCGGTTTCACTTATTGTCCTCCAAACTTTTCATGCAGGACTTATATCTAATAGTCTAATCTATTAGTTTGAGCTCTTTAAAGGAACACTTCACCCACAGAATGACCGTTTGTTCAACAGTTACTCACCTTGAATTGTTCTGAGGAACACTTTGTTTTTCTCTCATGCCAAAAAACTGAGAAAAGTCAGACGAGAAAAACCGTGTTCTTCAATAACGAGGTCAGTATTTGATTTTGTGGGTGAAGTTTTCCTTTTTAATTGAAACAGACTTTCATATAAAAGATAATGTCTAAAAAAACAACACAAACACAGGCAAATACAAATTATTAATTGAACCGCTAAATCTATTTATTCTGGCTCGTTTTTTCTGGAGGAAAACCTGTCGATCAACACAAAGAAATGTGTGAAAATGTGACTCGGCCCCCAAAACTACGAAGCACAGTCGGTTTAGATCACGTATGTGAGAGTCAGTGGTTGTAGGAAAACTGTGAAACAGTTCCACCAGAGAGAGAGCGTGCATTTGAAGGATTTAAAAAGTATTCAAAGCCCCCGGAGAGTTTTTAGTGTTTTACGGGGAAAAAAACTGTAATTAGGGAGAAGTATGTGATTTTATGTAACAGGAAATATTCCTTTAGTCCTGCTGTAAATCCTCACATTAATCTTTATTTTACGATTCATGCATGAAGTGTGAACTCACATTCCTCTTTTGCAAATATGTGTGTAAAGTTTATTTTTACTTTAACGTAATCAAACTCATCCTTCTCTACTTTTTCCGTGTTGTGCTGTAATCCAGATTATTCCACCCAACCAAACGCGGCGTAGCTCCCCACGCGGTGCAGCACGTGATCTGAACTATAGATTAAGCTTAATCTATAGATTAAGCTTAATCTATAGATTAATACGTGGAGGTTAAACAGGAAACAACACGGCTGCTGCGCTCAATGAGACGTTACAAGACGACGTGTCCATTTGTATATAATGAGAATCTATTTATTTTCTATATATTTCTCCAGCAGATGTGAAGTTCACCTGGTAGACGTCACAGTACTTTTATTAGGATTATTTTCCCCGCTTTCCATCCACATGTTTGTACGTTCTCTTACATCTGCTGAAGGAACCCATCACGACACCGTTTCTGCCTCTTAGATGTTTAGAGATGAAGGATCAGACATTAATACTTCATGTTTAAAAGGAGCGTGTTTTAAGTAGTGATGTGTGTAGTTTCATGCCGTCCTCTGTGTTTTATTCCCTCTTAGGTAAACGTGTGTGTGGTAGCGGTTTAGAAATGGAGGGGTGGTTTTGGCTTGAACATATGAAGTAAAGACGATTGTTCTGCCGTTAAGTTGAACCTCTTTTCCGTTCTGTTCGTTGTGGAGGAGCTGACGTTCACATGCTGCGAGGCTTTAAACTTTAAACCTCACTTTGTGACCTCAGCACTTCCTACGTTGCTCCGTGATCCGCTCGCGTGGAGTCATGTTGTCGTCTGTTAATCTGCAGCACGTTGGGATCCTCGTGATGTCATGATGTCCTTTATGAAATCACAAAAACACCTTTTTGAAGATGCAATCATGGAGTGATGTATGAAATGCTGACTCCACAAATGTGGCTCTGAATGAGGTGTCGGTACTTCTCTCTACTGTTAAACCTGAAGTACTGTTGGATGAAGCAGAGAAGGAACCAGCTGAAGTGTTTTTGTAACGTCAGTGATGATTCCTGCTCAGAACTTGTAACACCTTTTTAAAACTTGAAAATTATTATTATGGGGTTCATGTGTGTGCCAAACGATGCTTGTGTTATTTTGTTCCGTCGCAGATCAATGAGACCTGTTGGTCTGTGAGTTACAGGTTTGTTAAACGACAACCGCTGGACTCTGCTGTCGGCTGCAGACCAAGGGGAGAAATGACAGTTTAAGGGCTTTAGATGTTGAAATGTTTCAATAAATACGTCACAATAACGGTTTTAAACGGACTCCGTTCATTGTTTCAGAGGTTTTCTTTGTGATTGTGTGACGGAAAACACATTTAGTTCAAGTCTGAAAAGGGCTTAAAGTAAAATAATAAGCATTAATCCTACATTCTGCTAAATAAACCTATTTTTCTTTATTTCACATAAAAGACATGAAAAGTTTAAGATTCATAACTGATTTACAACTAAACTCAAATCAGAACTCCTAAAATCCAGTTTAAAACAGTCATTTAGGGGTAAGATGTTGATGAAAACTGTTTGAACATGAATATCTGATTTTCTTTTAGACATTTCAAGTGAAATTGCGAGTCAAAAATTGCTTATTTTTTAAATAAATCAGTAATGTGGATATAATTAAATGTGTAAAATAATATACAACACCACTTTACTGTAATACGGACATTAAAACCAAGAATTTGTCACGATCTTGGTATAACATTGATATACAGTATTGCGAGGCCCTACAAGAACAGTTTAACTACAGTCATTTTTCATTATGATCACTTTTATATCTGATACTTTTCAGTACATTTTGTTGCTCTAATACTTATGTACTTTTACTTTTAAATGCAGGACTTTTACTTGTAACAGTTTTATATTGTGTTATATTGCCTGCAAAGAGCTTAAAGGATATTAAAACATTTCTTCTTTCATATAAAGCGTTTTGTGTTTTTTTCTCATGTAGTGAAATGAGACGACGACGACTACATTTTGTTTGCACAACTCTTTACAAAACGTGAAACCTTGAACCTTGAGACCAGTGATAATCCGTCTGTCTGATCACTTCAGTCCTCCACACTCACAACCTTGAGTGCAGTAAAAGCACATGCATTTTATGAACCGCTGCTGGGTTTGAGTCAGAGATACAGCACATTGGTTCTGCAGCTGTGGGCGGCGACATCAGAGGAATATGAGGAAGCTTTGAATTTATCTGATATGTCCGTGAAGGATTAGGGTCACGACTCTGTGACTGTGTTTCATGTTTTAGAGTTTATGTTTCACTGCAGCTAAATCTCTCGAGGTTAAATACTTTGCTGATGCAGCAGCACTGTAAAACACAGCAGTGGTGGAATCAAGCAATGTACTTAAATACAATTTTGAGGTAAAATGAGTCGTTATAGATGTAGTTTGTATTACAGAAGGAACTTCTATCTGGTCCTGAACCAGTCTCAGTGTAGTCCGGATCCTCTATGTGACCTCCATCTGTAAAGAGAACCATCAGAGAGAAGATGGTCTGTTTCTATAGAGTTATTCTTAATGCAGAGCTTCTCCTCTCTGGGAGCCAACACCGGCACCACGCTGCTGGAGACCCAGGACGTATTGCTGGACCCGCTGGAGGGAAGTGAGGCACGGGAGAACCAGAACCAGGACTGAGAGGGGCAGACTGTCAGACCCTGCTGCAGTAAAATGAGAGGTTTTCTAAAGGGACTCTGGTGCTCAGAAACACTACCACTTTAGTCTACAGGGACCAACAGAATAAACACTAAATAAAGTTCCTCTTTGTATCTTTAAGTGACTTTTAGATGAAAACAGATGCAACACCAAGATTATTTAGTGTGGGAGTCAAACTTCTGTAATTATATGAACAGGAAGTTGGCTTCACAAGGATCACCACAAACTCACCAATGAGTTCACAACCAGTTTATATAAAGTATGTTGTCTCTCATCATTTAAAGCCTGTGGCGCCCTCACGTGGCGGCAGTCTGGCGTCATGGTTTTCTCTAGTAGCAGTTTGCAATGTAACTGTGGTGGCAGTAAAACACAGTAAAACACAGTAAAACACAGTAAACACAGTAAAACACATTAATTGGAGGCAGCTGTGGAATCTGCGCACAGTGACCCACAGGAGGAGCCACGTGAAGCTGCGTTCAAGTGTTGTGCGGTAAAAAAGAACACAGGCCAAAATAAAGTTGTGAGAAATAATAGCTGATGGAACGTGTCTCTCATTATTGTGTTGTTGTTGTGTTGTGTGTGCAAATTTTAAGTGTTTAAATTTGCTCTTTACCAGAATAAATAGAATGAACCTGTCAAACACTTTTCAGAAATAAAACAAATGCAATTGAAATGCAATTTTCAAACTGTATTATTAATATAATAAATATGTCCGTTAAGACGCTGAGTGTGTAAAATCTCTATTATCAGTGGTGGGGGAAGGTAACTAAGTACATTTACTCAAGTTCTGTGCTTATGTCGTACAATTTGAGATACTTGTACTTTACTTGAGTATTTTCAGATGGAAATATTGTACTTTTTATTGACTTTATTTATCTGGCAGCTAGAGTTACAGTTACTTTACAGTTTACTTTAAAAAATAACTAAGGATCTTATTGAATTCAACTCATTGTTAAAGATTAAACCAGTGACCCTTGACCTTTTTTCGTGAGAAATGAAAAATATATTTTTTTAAATCAATAAAATAATTGTTTTTCTTGTTTTATCATCATTATAAATTGGATTTTTAGATGAGTGACTCATCTAAAATCCAGAAAATCACTTTCCAGGAATTCAATTTAGAACAAAATGATCCTCAGAAGACTCTGCACACACACACACACACACACACACACACACACACACACACACACACACACACACACACACACACACACACACACTTTTATATGACCTCATCTAAAGTTATGAAACGAGACAAAACATATTCATTTCATAACAGCAGTGAAATAAAGTGTCTACCCACTCAGCTGCCTCTTTAAAGCCTCTGTGTTACTGGGAGGAGTTTAACGTTACTGGCTCCAGCTGCTCCCTCCAGGTCGGATCACAACAACCGGGCTGCAGACGGAGGACCGTCTCAGTGTGTGTCTGTGTGTGTGTGTGAGTGTGTGTGTGATGAATGAAAACAAGGGCCCGGATGATGGGACTTTGTCGCTGTCTCGACCATGAAATCAGTGGATGCGGAGGAGATCAGACGAGCGGCGACGCGCTGCAACTTTTCCTCGAGTTTGGAGGAGCTGAGATGAGGAGGAGAGCCTGAAGCTGCTTCCAGCGGGACACACGAGAGGTGCGCTGTCAGTCCTCCTGTAGTCACGATAGTCACTGTGGAAGAGATGCACGTAGAGCATGCACAGGTAACAACTTCTGCAGGTGAAGTAACAGAGGAAAGAAGGAGGAAAATCGTCGTTTTGTGGTTGTGAAATGTAGTTTTTCTGAGTTGTGTTGTGTATAAACACAAATGAGAACCATTCAAACCTTTTAATTAATTATAAAGTCAGTTTTTCTTTGCAGATTTTTCTTTTGCAGTTTTTCTTTGTTCCTTTAATAACTTTCTCTCTAACTCTATATATATAGATATAATCTATATCTATATCTATATCTATATCTATATCTATATATATATATATATATATATATATATATATACACAGTAGGCAGGTATAGGACCAGCATGCACCGGCTGGGCCTATGTATTTGTATGCTTGTTTTTTACCAGCACAGTAGAGGCAGCAATAGGAATGATTTCTTTGTTGTTTTGTTGTTTGCTAGATGAATCTTAAGAAACAGACATTTTGCATGGACATATGGACTCCTCTGCCTGCGTAAACCACATACCCATGATGCATCAGTGGCCCTTTGGTTTAAGTTAGAGTTACAACTAGCATCATTATAATTGACTATTAAAAGATAGTTGCTGAATCAGTTATCCAGGTAATCTTGTGTTGCAGTTCTTCTGATGGTTCTGGTCCCGTCGGCCGCGGTCCTGCAGGTGTTTGATGCAGTTTGTTGTTCCCCTCCAGGTGGCCGTCATGTCCCTGTGGATGATCCTTCCCATCAGCCTGCCCGTCTTCACCATCACTGGGATCTGGGTCGTGTGAGTACCTCAGAGTTTGTTCTCCAGCTGTCCATACATCAATAGAGAGGCTGATTGTGATCGCGTTGACCTCCACTGGCTGTACAAAGTTTGTGAAAGTAAAAACAGTCTCCTTTTTTGGGAAGGGGGGGAGAGTAACGGCTTGCTGTTTATTCTACGATTGCGCCGGAGGAGATTCATCCTTGAAATTCCTTCTCGGTCTGTCTGGTCTGCGTGTCCCTGCATCTGTTTTACTCACATCTGCAGCTCTGCACATGAACAGCAGGCCACAATAAGAGCTGCTGTTCGTGGTGGAAATGATGATTCAGCATTTAACAGCTGATTTGAGTCAAATCATACACTAAAAGAAACTTAAAGGAAAAGTTTGACATTTTAGGAATTGCATTCATCTGAGAGTTAGACGAGAATATTTATTCCACTGTGAATATGTAGCTAGAGCCAGCAAGTGTTAGCTTAGCTTAGCATAACGACTGGAAACAGGGGGAAACAGCTAGCCTGGTTCTGAAAAAGGTAACCGATTGTGTGATGTCCGAACTTACTCCACCACAGTTCATCACAGTTTGTTCAAGTTAAGGCAAATCAATTCTCCTGACATGATCTTGTTATCAGTGATCAATAGACGCACTCCAACCACCACGTGTCTAGTGTTTAGTTTCAGTGATTTAATCTCTGCTGTCGTTTCTCTTGATATATTTAAGCCTCAGAGAACATTGTTGACATGTGACTACAGAGAAAAGATGAATCAAACAAACGCAGCCCTGTGTACTGAAGTTGCTCAAAACTGACTTCTTTTCCTCTGAATTTCTGCCCTTATGTCTCTTTAAAAATATATCAAATCCTGCATTAGTTTTCCCCCGATAACAGCACGTTATCCCTATATGGCACCTCCATATGCTCCCCATGCATGTAGATAAACGGTTGTAATCAGCCTGTCCGAATCCAGGACATGTAGGGGCGTAGGTTTGTTGGCGGGCGTTTTAATTAACTTCACATTTAAAAATGGTCCAGTACCGCCAGAGTAATGTTGATCATGTCCACCATCTTAGTTTAACCTGTTAGCATGCTAAACACAAGGTACAACTGAGGCTGATGGAACTACATCAGTTGTGTAGGTACTTGGTCATAAAAGTTTTTAGAAATCATCCTAAAAGGGAACAAGAATGTCTAAACCAAATGTCATGGCAATCCACCAAGTAGTTGGAAAGATTTCTTATACAAAACCTCATGGTGGCGCTCGAGGAAAATGTCAGAGAATCTTCAAAATTAGTAGGATTCATCCTCTGGGGACCGTGAATATTCGTACAAATTGTCATGGAAATCCATTCGATAGTTGTTGAGATATTTCAGGCTGGACCAAAGTGGTGGACCAATTGACGGACGCTAGCTGCTAGCATTGCTAAAACTACAGTTTGAGACTCTGAACATGTGCTGCTCTGTGCTTCGTCTGGACGACTCTCAGCCCAAGGTCTAGAAATGTGTCGCCAAGTGTTTTTATGTGTATAATGAATTATCTCAGGTTTGCTGGCCGGCCGCATGTTTGTGGAGGTGGTTATTGTGTAGCTGACACATTTAGGAGATTTAAGAAGCAGCTCCTCTGTTGTCAGAGCGCTGGTTAAAATACAGCCAGCAGCTTCTGCGTACATGTATGACGAACACAGACGGCCTCAGTCTGTGAAATCAACACTGTGGTTATTCATGTGACGCGTGTTCTGTTAGTGAAAAAGTACGTTGTACTTTAGAGGCTGGAACAGCATCAATCTGTCTACATGTGACGTGGTTTTACGTGCTTCGTTTCACTGGTGAAACAGCACTTTTGTAGTTTATTTATTCTTTGTTTAACTGACAGCCATATTTTAGTTATTGCATGAAAGATAATATCCAAACTATATATCAAAGTTATTTATTTCATGTCTTCTTGTTCAGTTTTTAGACCAATTATTCGTCTCTCCTTTAACTTTACAGATACGCGATGTCCCTGTACAACCAGCATGTCTGCCCTGTGCATAACTGGTACAGCACACACACACACACACACACACACACACACACACGCACACACACACACGCACAAGCACACGCACTCACGCACACACACACACACAGACACACTTCTTCAAGATGTCAGTACTGACGGTGACACACTTTCTATCTTTTGATTTTGTAAAAGACTTTCGAACAATGAACAATTGTTCACAGGAACATGTAAAGATAATCCACCATCTGATGCTGTGTTGTTGTTAATTTAGAATGATTTCACATGCAAAATATTTTTTCCCCTAATATATATATTAGGGATATAAATCCCCCGAGTATTTAGCAGCTAAATTTCCCTCAGGTGCTGGTGGAGACCAAGAATGTAGCTAAAAGTGAGAGAATATAAAGTGCAGCAGGACGTATTTTTGTAGCCTACAGGAAATGAACATCACTGGTTCCCTCGACAAAAAAGACAATAAAATGAATCCATTGGATTTTATCTTATTTCAGAAAATAATCTCTGTGGCAAACAAATGTTTATGATCCGTTTATATCAGAGAACAAAGCTCTCAGCTTGTTTTAACTACAGACCTTATTTCAGACAGAAACACATTCAGAAAACACATTTACTTCTAGACGAGAGAACAGGAAGTTCATTTGTCTTTTTTAGGACATAGACGTGGGCCAAAAACATGTAGGTTTAAATACATGTTTCGTTGGTTTTAGGTGGCTTGATTTGAGGGTCCGGGGATGTCGTATGTTGTACAGATTGTAAAGCCCCCTGAGTTTAATATGTGATTCATAATATTGGGCTATATAAATAAAACTGAAATAAAAAATTGGATTGAAAAAGAGCCGTAACGTTAGCATCTCTTTGACCAAGACTTTGCAGACACCCCAAACAGAGAGGTTAATTTTTTATCCTCGCTTGAACAAAACACCAAAATATGTTCTTCTTTGTTCGTTTCGGTCGACAATCAACAAAACTGCACATCACAGCTGATATAAAGAGCCTCACCTGGTCAAACCCATGTCATGTTTATTACAACAAATTTACAATCCGGCATACATATCTTTCTGTTTCTGCATAAAACAGGAAGCCAGCGTTTAATATTAATTTAAGCGGGAGAAAAGCTCCGTTTCTGGGTCTAATAAAACACCAGGTCAATGTGGACGGAGAGGGAAAAATGCTTTTCATAAAGTAGGGAGGAGGTTTCTTCAGTGCCTGTTAATGTGCCACAAAAAAATAACAACACTGATTGTAAGGAATTACTCGCAGACTGTAAAAACTTTCTCAGCTGGTGCGTTGATGCAGCTTTGAGTCAGGAAAAAAGTGTAATTCATAGTGGGCTTATTTTTGCGTGAGGAATCTTTTCTCCACTTTGTGCCCCACTTCCTGTCAAATCTGTCTTAATTCAAACATAGTGAGGAGGTGAGGAGGAGAGATGAAGATGGGGGAGTGGACGTGAAGAAGATAAAGTGCTGCAAATGTTGACATGAGAGGAGAGCATGTAAAGAAAGACGTGGGTGTAGGAAGGGAGTTCCAGTAAACTGAAGTCTCAGAATGCAAACAGATTCAAAAGGAAAGAGGAGAAAACTCGTGTCGGACCTGCAGCTGCATTCATCTCTTGATGTCAGGTCACTTCTGTGGAATGTCAAAACTCTGTGTTTTTAATAAAAGTACCTTGCCAACTAGTACAAAAAACACATAAATACGGCAAAGAACATCAGTTATATTATATTCTGTTACCCTGGAATCTGTGTAAATAATACATGCAGATTATATATAACGGTATCTAAAGGACTGTTCCTATTAGGATTTAGCAACACATAAAAAAGTTCTTAAGCACATTTACTCAAGTACAGTACTTAAGTACAATTTTGAGGTACTTGTACATTTTATGCTACTTTATAAATCAACTCTACTAGATCTCAGAGGGAAGTCTTATTCTCTTTACTCCACTACATTTATTTAATAACTTTAGTTACTTTGATGATTCAGATTTTTGCAACAAAATATAAATTGACTAATAAATAATGATGTGTTTTTATGGATAAAGTGACCCAGTAATCACTTAAAATTAGAACACATCAATGCATCAACAATTAAAATCCAGTACTATCGTATATATTATTCTGCATAATGAGTACTATTACTTATGGTATTTCAAGTATATTTTCATGCTGATACTTTTGTATTTAAGTAACCTTTTGAATGCAGGACTTTTACCTGTAAGACATTATTTCTACACTGTGGTACTACTACTTTTAATGAAGTAAAATCAGATTTACTGTGGTACTACTACTTTTAATGAAGTAAAATCTGATTTTCTCCCGCAAGGACAAAGGCAATTGTTGCATTCAGACAAACGTGTCACAAACTTAAAATAAATTAAAGCACTCTCACATGTGTGCTATCACAGTGTTTATAATAAAACATACAGTTAAATAGATTGTGATGTCTTTTAAAAGGCGCTTTCTTAATTGTTTCCATTTTCACATCCACATGAATAAATCTCTTCATAAAACATCTGAGCCTCTCCGGTTTTAATACAAATGTATTCCTGTGTTGTTGTGCAATCAGAACAACGCAAGCGGTTAAACATTCTTAAGTGTGTTATTTAAGACACCTCTAACCTAAATACATTTTGGGTTAATGTTCTACAGTTGTTTGCATATCAGAAGTCATGATGCTCCAAATGTGCTCAAACATTTACAGAGTTTTAACACATTGACTTACTTCAGATTCTTGATGCACCATTGAGGCATGGATGGAATATTGAACGAGCAGACAGTGTGTACGCCCAGGGGCCCAAAGTGTCCGGGGGCCATCCTGGCCTTCAGCTATAAAATGTCACTCACAGAGACGCAAATACGCCAGGAAGAGACTCAGAATGACCACAAAGACACACAAAACAAGTGCAAAGAGATGAAAAATGACCACAAAAAGACTACAAATAGAGTAAAACAAGTACAAAACAATGCAAAACAACTGCAAAGAGACACAATATGACCACAAAGAGACACAAAGCCACCACAAAGAGACGTAACACAACTGCAAAGAGACACAGAATGACAGAAAAGAGACACGAAACAAGTGTAATGAGAAACAAAATGACCACTAAGAGACAACAAATGACTACGAATAGATTAAAACAATTACAACAAGATGCAAAAAAGACACAATGACATCACACAGAGACAACTAAAAAGGGCTAAACAACTATAAATCTGTGTCTTGCTCCTATGTAGGAGAGGTTATGTGGCCTTTTGCATGTCTGTGTCCAGAGGTCTGTTGTCTCATAATCCCTCGTGCATTGAGGTGATAAAAATATAAAATAATCTAATATGGGGATTAAATTTAGAATTTTGAACTTTAAGAAGACTTCAAAGATTCCAGATGGGCCCAAAATGAATTTATGACCAAGTTTTGAATTAACAACCTATGTACCTTTTAAATATTTTACTTTATCTGCAGACTGAGAGTGTTTGCATGAATGAATTAGTCTTCATAAAAGAGTCTTCCGTAGAAATGTATTCCTGTGTTGTTGTACTCGGTTAAGCATTCTTAAGTGTGTTATGTTAGAGACCTTTCACCTAAAAACATTTGGGGCTAATGTTCTACAGTCGTTTGCATATCAAAAGTTATGATGAACGAGAGTGTTTGCATGTCCGTGTGTGTGTTTACAGGCTTTATAATGAGTCGTGTGAGGAGCAGCTTCCACTCCAGAGGGGTCCAGTTCTGTGCTGCACCCTGGACAACATACCCCTCATCAGGTCAGTGACCAAACCTCCGCAGCTCCTCCAGGAGTCTTTCTTCTTATAAACTCCTCTTATGTAACACTCAGAGTTGTCTACTTCCTGGATGTGATCTTCAAAGAGCCAAAACAATGGCGCATTGTTGACATTGTGTGGTTACAAGAAGCCACAGTAATACACCAATGACGAAACTTTCCACTCTCACAGTAATAACATTATCAGCACACACACACACACACACACATTGTACATGTGATGTGACCGCCGGTATCGAATGATGGGAAATTTTCTCTTTTATTAAAGTTCTGTTGGAACACTGAACCCAAATAGAACAACAAGAATATGCCAGTACACATTGTGTTTTACTTGGCATGCAGTAAAGTTAAAAAAGCACCTTTTAACTGTATGTGATTCATGGACAAAATGTGAAATATTAGACATTCAAGTGGCTGCAACAGAACATCCCTTTCAGACTTGTTTCAGGATGTTCTCCTGCAGCGCTCAAAGCTATTTCTACGAAAATAAATGTGCTGTAATTCATAGATATCCCACGAAATCAATTTGAATGTGATCCACGTAATCATGAACCGTATAAAGGCCGCAAAAACACACGCCGTTAAATTAAAAATGATGAATGAAGACATTAATGTGAAAAAATCACCTCTGTCTGAGGGACCAAAAGAAGTTTCCCTTTCACGGATAGAAGCCAGCTGTGGTGGAGGAAGTCTTCAAATCCTTTACTTAAAGGAGCTGTGTGGAAATTCAGGCTGCCACTTTAGATCTGTAGATGAAGATCTCGGTGTCATTCTTTCTCTCAACCTCCCAGCAGGACTGTGGGTTTTTATTTCCATTTTTAGACATCTTTTTTCCTGTCAAACCGCTTTCCAAGAACACATGTTGGTATGCCTTTAATTCCACAGAGTAAGTAAGAACACAAAGAAGGCCACGCTGCTTTTGTTTACGACTATTTCTGCTGTCTGTTTTCATTGCAGTAAGTGTGGAACCCTGCCACCTGAAAGCTGCTTTTTCAGCCTCATCTGCAGCACTGGATCCTTTATGGGTAAGTGTCAACATGAGTGTGTGTACGGTGAACGTAGCTCAAGTATGCAACGCATTTACCCAACATGCTGCTCTTGGTTGAACGGGTCTCTGTGCACTCAGAACTTCAGGATTGTTTTCTCAGCTGTGACGCTTCGAGCCAAGTCCCCCCCCCCCCCCCCCCCCCCCCCCCCCACACACACACACACACACACACACACACACACACACACCTCCTCCTCTCTGAAGGGAAAATTCACTCTATGCCATGAATGGTGCATTTATATGACCCAAGAGCGCAACTTATCTGCTCTGTGCCAAAAACACTTTCAAGCATTTACTTTGTGGGGGTTTACTCCGAGGGTGCAGGGTGGTGCATTCTTTTTCCTCTGTTTGCTTTATAAAACTCTCTCCAGGAGTTCACCATAGTGAACTTTGCTCTACTGAGATTCTTTAATTGGAGGCTGACAACGTGGAGGTTTGACATTGCACAGAGCAAGGCAAGACTTTTATTTACAACGAGGAGCAGAGCGGCTTCTCATCGGGCACCGCCGCTGATTTTTCTGTCTCGGTCTTGCAGCCAATGAACAGAACTAGTTTGTAAGACGTGTTTTTCTGACGGCGTCGGAAATTAAAAATGATTGTAGTTGCCCGAGCGGCCGCACCAGGAGGTGGAGGAGAGGTTGGTATCGTTTAACATTTGCAGACAGTGTTGCTCTCGGTTGTTTGTGTGAAAAGTGACACAAACAGTTGAGTCAACAAAGGGTAGCAACAGAGAGGAGTTCAAACCCTGCTGGTCTCGTATATTATTCCAACCGACAAACAGTTCTGCAGAAGCATACTAGCAGCTTAAAGTGGCGATAGACCAGTGTTTTGCTTCAGCTTGTCATTATGACGTAAATGTTGATTGTGCAATGTAATGTAATAATGACACCATCTGCGTTGTGATTGGTTCACTACATAAGACTGCTTTCGTTATGCATTTCTGTCTGCCAGCGGGTAAGATCTCCCGGGAAAAGCAGGGCTCCATTTACGGCACAGAGGAAGTGTGCCAACCATTGCGCAACCAAAAAAAAGAAAGAGGATAGTGTTTGGGTTTTCTTTGGTAGCTGTACCGTGTTACCACAGTGCATCAATGTAAGTTATTTGAGGTTTATATCCCCAGTAGAGGAAATGATGGATGGTGGAACAACCAGAGTAACTTTGGAAAACAAACTGCAGTGTGTCTTGTGCAGGCGGCAACCTCCGGTTCTGCAAAGTGAAGCCAAAGCTTCATGTCTTCAACCTGCATTCTCTCTAGTGTCCATCAGGGGGCGACTCCTCTGGTTGTATAGAAGTCTATGAGAAAATGACTCTACTCTACTCTACTCTACTGTGATTACTCTGAATTACTCTTGTTTTTTCACTGATGGTCTGAATACGTTGCTACATTTTAGTATTAACATATATTTTATTTTTACTGTTTTACCATGATCAATTTATTTAGTTAATTTGGTGTGCATTAGTCTCTTCATATTTTTTTTAATTTTGGCCTTGTTTTGGTCTTGTTTTGGTCTTGTCAGTCATTTGTAAAGCACTTTGAATTGCATTTGATTTGTTTAAAAGGTGCTTTATAAATAGAACTTGATTGATTGATTGATTTATGGATTGTTTGATTGCATGTTTGGCGGTGACACGGTGTGTAGGAGCCTTTACTGGGAAGTTTTGCACTCATACACAGTTCAGTTTGTCTCGACTCAGATTTTGTAAAGGCTGACAATGGTGTATTTATTGCATAATCCAGTTGTTCTCACACAGATGTGTTTGTTTGAACAGCACTGTCTTCACTTTGATGTAGTTTTTCCAAGGAACTGGGTTTGGTGGGTGATCACGTAGGCTCGTCTCAGCACGACACACCGCTGTCTGTAAACTTCCATCAATACAAACACAAAGGACAGTAAGCTGAGGAGAGAAATTACAAATAAGAGACGTTCTCTGAGGCCAACGTTTTATATTACAGAAGAGACGATAGCAGTAGCAGAGAAGATTTTATTTCTAAGATTATATTTTTAAGAATTATGAATTATCTTTGTAGTTTCATGGTCACATATGTAATCTGTAACAACTCTTTTATAAACAGATTCTTTCTCGTGCATGTTTTTATTGGATGTTATCTCAACCTTCCTAGTTCTTCTAAGAAAATGCTGGAATTTACAGACGTTTAAAAAGCCCATAAACCTGTCTCAGCCCAGGTTATTTAGATTAGTTAGAGTGCAAAGTAGAGAGGAATATTACTTTATCTCATGTTTGTTTAAAAGCATTTTACGTTTCTGTCAGTTTGTGCAGTTTTCACCTCATTACTCACTGTTGGAGGGTCATTTGGCCGCATTTTGCAGAATTCTGTCAAAATGTTCACTTTTTTTTAGCGCCACGTAAACGAGAGCTGTGTGGAGCCGCTAACACCTGGGAGACCTGCTGGAAACCCACAAAGGTCGGGTAAGACAGTGAAGGCTCACATTTGGGCTGCAGGGTCACGATTATGTTCACGAGCATTTAAATACTCAGAAATTAGTCGTAGTAGTTATAATTTTTCAGAGCCTAAGTTGAGATCTTCAAGTGGCTTATTTAATTCATTCAACAGGAAAAAAACAAAATATATTCAGTCTGGAATTTTCAATTTTCCTTTTTAGTTTAGTTTTATTTAGTTTGCTAGTTTATTTAAATTTTTTATATATTTAGTTTCACTTTCTTTTGTTAGAGACGGGTATGATGTCTCAATATGTTTACAACAACTAACAACTCTTCTATGGATTGGCGAAAAGTTTTGGACACACATTCATGACACCCTCGGGATGAATTTCAATTACTTGGTGATCCTCTGACTTTTCCTTTAGCGTCATCATCAGGTCAAATGTGTGATTTAATGTCCTAGATACTTGCAGAACTAAAGCTGTTAGCATTAGCTTCACCTGTACTTTCTAAATAGCACCAATTAGAAAATGTTTGCATGCTAACACGCTGAGCTAAGTTGGGGAACATGGTAAACATCAGCATGTTAGCATTAGCATTTAGCTCAAAACACAGCTGCACAGAGCTGCAAACAAAGTTGTCGACTGAAGTTGAAATTCATTTTCCTGTTCCTCTACTCTATTAATTGACAAATGTTTTCAGCTCTAAGTGAAAGCTAGCGTGTGGGAGCTCTCGCTCTGTACATTTCCCAAACATCAAAAGCTTTTTGTATTCTGCTCGCATAAACAACGCTGAGTTTATGTATGTGAGGCGGCCTGTTTGACTTGTCGCTGCTGCTTCACTGCTGGTCTAACAACATGAACATCACAACTGTACTTTTCGGGCGTGACGAGCACCAGATGTGGGCTGCTGTGAAGCTTTGATGGAGCGGTTTAATAAACAGACATCAGGAATCTGCTCACACTGTGAGATTCGCAGCATTGCCGTTTTTTAACGTTTCAGATGAAGCGCCGTGAACTCGCTGTTCCTTTCATGCTGCATCCTGGTTTTAAAAGGAGAGTCGAGCTCATTGGCTCTTAGGTTGGTTATTTTCTGTGGTACATTTGCTTAAACGATTTATGTTTTGTCTCGTAGTGACGCTTCACATTACCGCTTTTAATTATCGTCACAGTCTCTGAGACATACTGAACTGCACAGAGAATAATTAATTTAAGAGTCTGTCCATTCTTGGTTAAAGACTCTGGTCTCGTTGTCCAAATTTCTCTTTTTGGAGAACGTCATGTGAAATAACTTCTCTGACTACTCGGCCTCTCGTCCTCCGTCTCCGAGTGAAAGTGTGAAGGTACAAAAGGAAGATTTGAAAAGTAAAGGAGAAGAGTAGGAATTACAGCCAACAATCAACTCTGTAATAATCAATGCTTGTTAAAGATGATGAAGATGATGCATGGTGGACGGTGTTTTTCTTTAGTTTGGGCTCAGTTCCTGGAGGATTGGTGTGATTACCAAACTGAATGATGAAATGCGTTGTCCTTGTTTCCGTCTCTCTCTCTCTCCATCTGTAGTGATGCTGATCGGTCTGCTGCGTTACGCTCACGTCATAGAGAAACACCAGAACTGTGTCCTCAACACGGCCGGCCTCTCCACGGCTTGGATCTGTGCCGCCGGTCTCATCATGGTGGGAAACTTCCAGGTAATCTCAAATTGTCAGCGAGGCTGAGTTGGCGGTGCTTATCGGATTTCTTTAATCGCTAAACTGACAAAGTGCAGTCGTACAGAGCTGCTAGTATGTCTGTAAACTTCCTCTTTTTATCTAATCCAGTGGTCATCTATGTGTTCAATTCTAAATTTCGAACCTTTTATTATTTCAGTTTATGTTTGGCTCATGTGATGCACATTTCTTAAATATGTTTTATCAAATTTCCACAAACTGGGATCAAGTAGTGCTCCACAATAGGAGAATAGTTAGTTAATAGATTTCTTGGTCTCCTGAAAAAATTTATGAAAACTTAAAGTTTAGTTTTCGTTCGATTTTTCAGAGAGTCAAAGATGAAGACAAAGAAAATTGGGATTATAGCATGAAAATGTTCCAAAGAAACGGGACGTTTTGTAATTGTAGCAGCATAACATGTGGCCTTTTATTCTGTAAAAACACATTTCAAACATGTTTCTTTTTTATTAGCCTACTACAATTTCGATGAGGTTAAAATTCTGCTTTATTCTTAGTTTATTTATTTATTTTCATACACTGAGACCATGCTGAGATAAGACTTCACATGATTCAAGGGTCAGCTCTGTGGGTCTCTATAAACAGCATGGCGGTAACATTAGAAACACGGCCGTCCTGCTTCTCTTCAACACACAGCTACTCTGAGCTAACGGACACAATCTCTGCTGCAGGTCGTCTTTACCGACAATAAGAGTCAAACAGATGAAAACAGCATCTCATGCATGTGGTGCACTTCTGCTGGACTTCAGACGCCCCGCTGAGCCTCTCTGATGTGCGACTCTCCCGCTCTTTTGTAGACCGTCCAAGCAAATCTCTTTTTGATGTTCGGTTTGTCCGGTCTGTAAATCGTCTGGCGGTGCCTCTCTGCGGTAGTGTGACCGTAATAAAAACAAGACCGTGTGCGTGTTCCTGGTCTCCCTGGTGTTCCTGTCCTCGGTGAACTCCAGAGAGAAGTCCGGTTCAAGGAGGACGCCCTTGTGTTGCTCAGTGTTACGGCTGCCTTTTTTGTGCTGACCTGTAACTGCTGGTTTTGAATTAGCTGCTGAGATAAAGACACAGATTTACAGTAGAGAAGAAGAGCTGCAGAACGTGTGCGTACATGTTTGGGACACACTGCACTTACAGGAGTTATCATCGCCTCAGGTGATCGCGTTAAATCTGCTGCTGAGCATGTGATAACTGTGAGTTACTGCAGGTTATGTGTAGTTCATCAGAGACTTGTGTGTGTATGTTCACACCACTGCCTGTAGTTGTTGGCTATACTGCAGGTTTCACACACAAAACATTATGCTGAGCTTGTAAGATATGATTGCATTGACAGAGATGAAAATATCAAACTGTATGGAAGAGATTTTAAACTTGCACCGTGCTTCAGTTCCTCCACATCCACCCTGGAGGAGCTCTGCTGGAATTACATGAGATCACCAAACTTAATGAACAAATTTCTCTACACGGAGCGGGTCCTATTCAGGCAATCCGCCATGTTTCTATAGTAGCCCAGAGCGGACAAACCAAAGACTGACATTTGCGTTTTCAGGCTTTTACGTCGGCTACCTTAGTTCTCCCACACGCCTGACAGATATCAGTTGGTTGGAATCTGCAAATTCACCGCTAGATGCTACCAAATCCTACACACTTTAAACCTGCAATAACCAATTTAGTTTGGCCACTAGGCGTCAGCGTCTGTTGCTGATTTGCACATCCAGCAGTTGCAGAGCGACATGATGATCCATTAGGAATCTGTGTTTGTGTCACCTGATGCATGTAAGTCCAATATATTCTCTGTTTTAGCTTCGTTTTTTGGTCTCCACCACCTCCAGAGGGAAATATCTGTCTCTTTAGCTGCTAAATGCTCCACCATGTTCACCAGCTAGTCTCTAGCTGTGTCTGTCTGCTGTTTGCTGCTGAGCAGGTAGAAAACAGTGGCTTTTTCTCTGAAAACAGCTTCCTGCTGCATCCGTACAAAAACCGACACCACGAGAGCCGTGAGAGTGAACCAAAACGGTAAAGATTCAGGCCT
The DNA here is from genome assembly GCF_023349555.1 of Cebidichthys violaceus. NCBI lineage: Eukaryota > Metazoa > Chordata > Actinopteri > Perciformes > Stichaeidae > Cebidichthys > Cebidichthys violaceus. Next base: position 159,258 of record NW_027176950.1, on the reverse strand, counting down.
TAAAAACAGTGAGCTGAATATTTGTTTTCCATCACTGGACGTGTGTTTCTCTGTGTGTGCGGTTTTTGAGATATCAGTGGTGATACTCTTGTCAAAGGTCAGAGTTGTAGTTGGAGGCCCTCTCCAGTCTCAGATTCCTGCTGATCTGTCTGCACACGTCTGGGCCCCTCTGATTACATTTGGGGCCACGATTTGCACATTTCATCCTCCAGGGTCCGTCGTCCAGTTCACCCTCTCAACGTTGATTGGCTGCAGGGGGCCACTCCTCCCCGTCCGTCCTCAGTCTTACATAATGAACCTCAGTGTTTCCGTTCGGAGTAAACATTGATGTACTGTATAAATGTGCTCCATCCATCTGCTGAGCCATAAACAGCCACACTGCTGCTGTTTACATCTCTGGGATGACGTGTTTAAGTTGAAATGGTGTTTCAGGAAATCATGAATGAGATTTGCCAAAGACAGGATGCAGAAAGAAGACGCGTGTCAAGTTTTTAGTCAGACTCCATTATGGTTTAATTCGGTAGTTTAAGTTTAATTGCTGGATAAATCATCTTATTCCACACTGTCAGACCGTATCAGATACATTCTGTATTATTCTGTGTAACTAATTATTATCATTGTCATCGATTAGATGGTTTTTCTTTGTTTTGTCCGACCAACCGTCTAAAACCCAAAGACATTAGATTTAAAATTAACAGACAAAAGCTGCAAATCCTCACATTGTACCAGAGAAGTTTTGGCATTTCTGCTTTATAAATTCCTGCAGATACATTTTCTGTGGATCTGCTAATCTATTTATCAACTTTGTGATATAAATATTTAATTTCTTAGTTATCACTGTTATCATCAATACCGGGATAGGGAAGTACATGGGAAAACTGAAAGTTTCCGAGTACATTAAATTATCAGCTTCTTATCAGCTTGTTGGTTCAAACTGAGACGTTGTCTTCTTTCTCTCAGTGACAGGTGAAGAAGTAGATGATGTCGTTGCCTTTGTAAATTGGTATCAGTTCAGTGTTTTGCTGGTGCAGATTGTTCTGTCCTAAGACGTTCTTTGACGGATGATATTGTGACAGTGATTACCCAGAGTGCCGGTGTTGGGTCACGATGAGCCTTTGTGTTATATTTGTGTGTTTTCTTTTTTATCAGCTTTATTGTTTCCAGATGAAAACCACATGGAATGATTCATCCTCTGGGGAACACGATTGTCTGAACAAAATTGCATGGATATTCAGCCACAAACGAGAACCTCATGGTGGCACTTAAGGAAAAGTTAGGATATCAATATGCAGTAAGATTTATCCTCTGGGGAACATGAATGTCTGCACAAAATGTAATAGAAATCTATCCGATGGTTGTTGAGAGATCTCACAAAATAACCCACAAATGTGACTCTCGTGATGGCGCCAGAGGAAGATAAAGGGGATCTCCAGAATCTGTATGATTCATCCTCTGGGGACCACGAATGTCTGCACACAAATGAATGGATATCCATCCAACAGTCATATAATCCTATTTTAGTCTGGACCAAAAAAAAAGAAGAAAGTTAGTAATAAAGAAAAGGGCAAGAAGTGAGACTAGTCCGGTGAGATCTGAATATAGCCCATGATGTTGCTGCTACTCCCTGAGGTTAAATAGTACCTGCACAAGATTCTAAAGTGTTTTTTGTTTATTTCTCAGGTGGATTTTGCCAAAGTCCTCCACTACGTCGGAGCCGGCGTGGCCTTCCCCTCCAGCATGCTGTTTGTGTGTCTTCAGTCGGCTCTGACCTACAGACTGGCCAAGACCCAGGAGGAATACCGAGTGGGTCACCTCCGTGTGGGAATGGCCCTGCTGGCTCTGGTCGCCCTGGTGCTCAGTATCCTGACAACATGAAGCCAATTCTGTTTATCTTATTAGCAAAAAGTTCAAGACATTTTAGACATTTTTCTTCTCTTGATAAGTGAGTTTTGAGCTGTAAAAAAAAAGCCTAAATCCTAGATAGAAATGACTTTTCAAAGTTTTTCTGTTATCATTTCTTAAAAAAAGTATTGCAAAAGCTCCTGCATTCAAACTCTTAGTACAACAGGATTAGTACCAAAATATATTTAGTTTACTTAGTACTTCAGGGTACTGAACTTATAATAATACAACATAATTGATAATGATTTTTATTTATCTATTAACAATCAGAAACTTAAATGTAATTAGTAACGAAAAAGCCCAAAATAAATTTAGTAGAGGGAAAAGAATAAAGTAACATGTAGCATTAATACTCAACTAAAGTACCTTAAAATTATACTTCGGTACAGTACTTGACTAGATATACTTTGTTAATTGTGTTACGTGGCCCCCTGCTGGAGTAAAAACACTCTTAAATCCCTTTCCTGAATCCAAATGTCCCTCCTCTGGACCTTTTTAGTGTGTAAAGTCTCTCTGTGTGAATAAACTTACACATCAAAAATATGAAAACATATGTTCTCGATTACACACCCATAAAGACAACAAAGTGTGTGTGTTTGGATTCAGGAGCCTCCTGCTGTGCAGCTTCATTGTCCTCCTTAACCGTAAACTCACCAGGCGGAGTTTTCTTTTGCCAGGAGAGCTTCGCCCTGCAGCACACCTCCGCCATCTTCGAGTGGATCTACTGCATGCTCATCATGCTCTTCTATGGGACGTTTGCCTTTGAGTTTGGGGAAATGTCGGGCGACACGCTGATGGTTCTGTCCAGAGGAGGAGGACGAGGAGGAGGGGTGCAGAGCTTCTCCACCTCCGAATGCAAGATGGACGCAGGCGGTGGCGGCGGCGGCGGCAGCTCCAACCACCACCAGCCGGACAACTTATCGATGCTGTAATCAAGCTGCAGGCGTCCGTGGAGGTCAATGGGTGATGCGGGTGGAGTGGAGAGCCTGGAAGCTGCTTCCTGCGTCTCCTCACGCTCACTACTGCACACAGACACGGTGCCAAAGCTGCTCTGCTCAGCAGTGACCAAAGACTAAAGGACTTTCATCCTGCTTTGCTAAAGTGCATTGCACAATATTGCAAGTGCCTTTTTGAACACTGAAAGAGATGCGCACACACACACACACACACACACACACACACACACACACACACACACACACATTCTCTTAATGTAACAATCACTCTGCATTCTTGGCCTTTTATCAGACTGAGCGTCCTGAAGGGGCCTCAGATGCAGTTTGTTTGAATGTTTAGACGTTCAGACATCGAGCTCTGTGTTTTTTTCACTCAGGTAGTTTTGTTACATAACCAGCTTTTTGCTCTTTACCTCACTAAAGTAAGGTGAAGATTTACAAAAGACGTCTGACAAAAGATGGACTAAAGGTTACTGAGTGCCAAGAAGAATGAATTTAATAATGTGGTTTTAGTTGTTTCATGGCAGGAATATTTGTCCTTATGTTGAACAGTTTTTTATGATATACACAGAAACATTTTGTGCAACTCTTAATGGCAACATTGCCATAGATGGATTACAGAGCGGATCTAAATGGCTCAGCCCCCCCCGACTTTTACCTAGTATCAACCAGGAATAGACTCAAAATGACCTCAAAGAAACATAAACAGATGCAAAGAGACACAATGAATCTCAAAATAACAATGAAAATAGGCAAAACAACCTCAAATAAACCCACTATGACTATTAAGAGACACAAAATGACCAAACACAAAAACAAAAGGACTACAAAGAGATGCAAGGAGACACAAAGAGACAAACGACGGCTTGGAAAAGAGGCAAACCAACCACAAAGAGACATAAAGCAACTACAAAGAGATGAAAGACCGCTGCAAAGAGACACAAAACAACTACAAAGACACATACGACTACAAAAAGGGCAAAACAATCACAAATAGACACAAGACAACAAAGAAAAGAGGCTGAACAACTAAAAAGTCTGTATGTCGTGCTCCTGTGTAGGAGAGGTGGTGGGGCCTTTTCCATGTCTGTGGGGCCCGAAATCCACCCATGAACGTTGCCCAAGAAGCTGTCTCACATTTTCTCATGTTACCCGAAATAAGCTCTGTTGTATATTTGTTGTATCAGCTCTTTGCCAAAACAAACGTTGCTCTCAGTGAGAATTATTTTTACAGTTTGAATGGGACCAAACTATTTGTATGGTCTGTATTTGATCATATGCAGAAACACATAAACAAGAACATATGTTCTGTAATGTATGCAGAGAACAAAGACATAAAAGCAAATAGGAAAAACATTAATTAGTTCCTTATTTTCATTCATGTATTCAGCCTGGAAGAAAAATCAAATGCCTTTTGTTAAAATGTTTTATTGTTCAAAAATCATATTTACATTATTTATGAAACAGTATATGCAAAGCTTTTCTTCTGCTTCTGTGACTTCTAAACATTCTGAGATCACATCTTATCTTTGTTTAGCAGACGATGTTTTGAATGTCTAATAATATAAAACTGAAGAAGCGGCTGTTTCATATAACGAGCTTAGAAGAAAATATGATGTTCAGAAAGCAGGTTTGTGCATTGATTTCATAATAAAACTCTAAAAACAAGTAAGACATTCAGCCTATATGTATGTAATGTAATCATTTAAGATCTTTATATTAGACACTAGGACCTGCAGCTATCTGTCATGTGAAAACAAATGTTAGGAAGTATTCAGGATTCCTCTTGGTTCTCAAGTTAAGAGTCTCTTATTTGCTTTGCATGTCTCTGCAGATCTTGAATTCACAATGTTTAAAGCACCAAATAATACAAAACTTAAACAGCTGTTTCACCTCAAACAACCTACGAAGACAATATGATGTTCAGAATGCAGGTTTGTGCATTGATTTTAAAAAGAAACTCTAAAAACTATTAAGACTATCAGCCTATACCAAATGCAATAAAATAATAATAATATTATTAATAATATATGTTTTAGATTTTTAGATTAGACACTAAAACCTGCAGCTATTTATTATATAAAAATATATGTTAGGAAGCATTCAGGATTATTAATATCAATTATTAGTCATTTGAAACTTCTTCGACAGTATTTTATGATGACATCTCATCAAGTGTCTGCAGATCTTGAATTCACGTTTAAGTATAAAATGATTTGAAACTTAACACAGTTTTGTCTCGTACACGAATCTCATGGGAGAAAATACCGATGTACCTTTCAGATAAAGGTTTGCTCGTTGATTTCTAACCGAAAAACAAATCAAGAGCTCTGAAATCTAAGCACTAAACCTCTGAAGCACTAAAAACTGCAGACGATTTGCTAACAGCCAGCTATCTACCAAATAGAAACACTGACCAATAAAAACATACAGTATACTGTATATGTGAGGAACCAAGTTTTCTCTAATTCCCTCATTTGAAACTTCTTTGGGAAATCTGCTGTATATCTTCTGAGATCACATCTCATCTTTGTGTGGATCAAGTGTCTGCAGGTCGTTTGGTTTAATACCAAATAATATGCAACTTAGACCAGAGCATAATAGCATTTCTAACTTTGTGTATTCAAACTATGAAGACTGACTGAAAGCTTTGGATTATCCAACTTCCACCAACTATCTCTCATACAAAAATACTATCTATAATTAAAATATCTATTATAAATGTTAGGATGCATGCAGCAATGGACTTATGAGTGACTAAACTTATTTGGGAAATCTGCTGTATATCTTTTGTTTTGTTTTGTGGCGGTCAAGTCTCTGCAGGTCTTTCTTGACATTGATGTTTTCATACCAAATAATACAAAACAGTTTTATCTTGAACACAAACCAGAATAGTAGATTCATGGTGCAAGTTTGATTTTGGTGCTGAAAAACAAACAAAACAGTCTTTACTTTATGTAATAACTAAGATCTTTCAGAAGGTTTTACTTTGTATCATCCAAAGTGACACTAAAACCTGCAGTATGACTGATACAAATACTGACTTTTCATAAAATCTGAAAACACTGAAGTGGTTCCAACACATGCATGGCTGCTCTCCCTTCACATTTGGTCATTCACTTATTTCTGGACAGAAAATAGTTGCAAACAACCAGTTTTTAAGTGTGAAACAAACTGCTGGCATGTTTCTGTTCCCCCGAATCTGTACGGGACAAAAATACCAAAGAGCTCGCTCATATTTCAGGTTACTATTGAAGGAGTCCGTCAATCCTTCGTCCAATCAGCAGAGACTATCTGCACCCACCCTGACCCATCCCTCCCAGCTGCCTTACTGGGTTACAGGAGCACGAGGTCAGCTATCTATACATCACACACACACACACACACACACACACACACACACACACACACACACAAACACACACCTACACAGATACTCTAGAAGTTGAGGTTCTTTGGGACCTCCCAGGGGAACTCCTTCCTCCCAAAGTGTCCATAGCAGGCCGTCTTCTGGTAGATTGGTCTCTTCAGGTCCAGGTCTCTGCAGCACAATCGAGATGGATTCAGGTTAAACATGTCCACAGTGACGTGTAGTCAGTGGTGGAAAGTAACGAACTCAAGTACAACGTAGAGGTACTTGAGTATTTCCATACTTCTGCTTCACTACATTTATTTGACAGCTTTAGGAGTTACTTAATTTCACGTTAAACCAGTGGTTCCAAACCGTTGTGGTTTTGGTACTATTACTTATTAAAGGAGACATATCCTGCTCATTTTAAGGTTCATACATGTACTTTGGGTTTCTAGTAGAACAAGTTTCCATGCTTTAAAGTAAAAAAAAACCACCTTATTTTTCTCATACTGTCTGATTTTACCTGTTTATGTCTGAAACGCTCCGTTTAAGTGCCTGTCTCTTTAAGACAGAAAAATATGGTGCACCTTTGCGAAGGTAGCTCTAAAAGCGAGTTTTTCATGCGATATCAACTTAATAGTATTCAGAGTACTTCTTCCACCACTGAGGATAGTTACATTTCCCACAATCACGTTGCATACAAAGCAACAAAGCAGATGCAGTGTGATCAGTTTAGTGCCGACCTGACGATGACGCCGGGTCTGAGATCAAAGTTCTGCTTGACGACCTGCAGCAGCTCCTTCTCGCTCTGCTGAGAGGAGCCGTAGGTGAAGAGGGAGATGGAGAGCGGGTGGGCGACTCCGATCGCGTACGCCACCTGAAAACATGAAAACATTTCTGATGTGATGGAGCGACAGAAACATTTTTTATTTGGGATTTCCAACAAACAATGATCTTTCAACCTGGAACTATGATCTTTTCCTAAACCTAACTCAGTATTTCACCATCTTTTTCTGTACATTTTGAAGGATGCGTTGGTCTCACCTGCACCAGCACCCTCCTGCACAGTTTGGCCTTCACCAGAGACTTGGCCACCCAGCGTGCGGCGTAGGCAGCCGACCGGTCCACCTTGGTGTAGTCCTTCCCAGAGAAAGCCCCCCCGCCGTGCGCCCCCCAGCCTCCGTACGTGTCCACGATGATCTTCCTACCCGTCACTCCGGCATCACCCTGAGAGTCACGCAAAGATTTGTGTTTCCATCTCACACAGACAATTGTTCCCTATGTTTGGCATTTTGCTTTTCATAAAATTATTCAAACAATTAATCAATTATCAAAATTGGAGATGGTTCATCGTTGGTGAATCAGCAAATCAGTTAATCATCATTATTGTTTCCGCAATACTACGATTTATAGCATCAAATCATCCAGTTATGCAAAGTTCAAGAGTTTGCATCTTAGCATCTTGTGCATTTAATGTAAAACCTTCAACCTGCTGTGTGTTTATGACAAAGTTGGGTTTTCTAGCACAACTTTCAACGTGAAAAATTGTCCAAACCTACCTGTGGTCCACCGATCACGAAGCGTCCGCTGGGCTGCAGGTGGTAGATGGTGTTGTCGTCCAGGTACCTCGCGGGGACCACGGCCTTGATGACGTCCTCCCTCAGGACCTTCTTCTGCTCCTCCAGGCTCACGTCGTCGTCATGCTGCACCGAGATCACCACGGTGTGAACCCTCTTGGGGATCACGGCGCCGTTCTCTTGGGTGTAGTGAACCGTCACCTGGACGGATGTGAGTGGAGAGGTTTTAGTTTACTGTGGATATTACATCGTGTTGAGCTCAAACTGGGATATAATTGGTAAGGCATGTAGAGTGATATACATTTTCAACTGTAACCCATAAACGTGGGAAATAATAATGACACAATGGTTGTTGTTTGGTGTCTCTTTGTGGTCATTTTGTGTCACTTGTTTTGGTCATTTTGTAGTTATTTTTAACTGTGGTTGTCGTCATTTTGCGTGTCTTTGTAGTTGTTTTGTGTCTCTTTGTAGTTGTTTTGTGCCTCTTTGTGGCTGTTTTGCCCATTTTCATAGCTCTTTATGTGTCTCTTTGTTGTCGTTTTGTGTCTCTCTGAAGGGATTTTGAGTCAAGTAGACATTGTTTTACACTGAAGATGTATTATTGCTCATTAACTGACCTTTAAGGGCAGACATTCTTATAAAAATGTTCTTAATTTCTGATGAGTTCTTCTAGTTAGGAGTAGAACCTTTGTTGACACTGATTTTTATTAGTTATGAGTTACAGAAGACAACAAATTTAAGAATTTAAGTCCATGTTTTCTGTGTCTCATGAGTCCATTCTGTCTGCACACTTGAAACTTCATCAGCACATTGTTTTCTCAGTAGTGTATTTGGATCCTCACCTGCGTCTTGGAGTCGGGGCGGAGCCACGGGACCGTCCCGCTGCGTCTCAGCTCGCTCATCTTGGCGTTGAGTTTGTGTGCGAGGACAACGGTGAGGGGCATGCACTCCTCCGTCTCATCTGTGGCGTATCCGAACATCAGACCCTGTCCTCACAGGACGAAACCAGTAAGTTCTGTCCTGTTCCACACTGGTGGAATGTAACTAAGTACAATTACTCAAGTAGTGTACTTCATTACAATTTGGAGTTTTACTTACTTTATAGTCCACTACATTTATTTGACAGCTTTAGTTACTTTTCAGATTTAAATTATTTATGCAAAATATAAATCATGTAATATTACTACATTTCAGAGTGAAATACTGTACTTTTTACTCCACTTCATTTATTCTACAGCTTTAGTTACTTTGCCGAATCAGATTATCTATTATACACCTAGCAGTATATAAAGTAGTATAATTTAGCATCAATGATGATACAATACATTATACAATAATTACTAACAATCTTATGATATTATTCTGAAATGGGTCATTCTGCATAATTAGTACTTTTACTTTTGTTTACTTTAAGTATATTTTGATGCTAATATTTTTCTGTATTTAAGTGAGATTATGAATGCAGGACTTTTCTCTTGTAACAAAGTATTTTTACACAATAGTATTGCTACTTTTGCTTAAGTACGAGACCTGAATACTTCTTCCTTCACTTTATATATACAGAGTTAAATTCTAGAGCTATTCATGAACTTTGAGTCTATAGCTTTCAGTCTTTTCAAGTATTTTTGTAAATGCATACATCATTTAAACTCTCTAAAAGGCTCAAAGATAATAAAACAGAGAAGTTGTGTTGTGTTGTTCAAGAGGACCTGGTCTCCAGCTCCGATGTCGCTCTCCAGGCGGTCGATGTGAACTCCCTGTGCGATGTCCGGAGACTGCTGCTCGAGGGCCACCAGCAGGTTACAGGTCTTATAATCGAAGCCTGGACAGACGGAGACGGGGACAAGGAGGGGGGACGCGCAGAATTAACTCACACCATCAAACTATCTGTTGAAGGTAAGACCAGACATTTGGTTTTACTCTCACCTTTGTCTGAGTTGTCGTATCCGATGTCTCGGATTGTGTCTCTCACCACCTTCTGGTAGTCCACGTTGGCTCTGGACGTGATCTCACCACAAAGCATCACCATGCCGGTCTTACACACCGTCTCTGTGTCAGAGGACGTTAGACGCCATATTTGTCTCGATGAGACAGAAGTGTGATGTGAAAGACTATAAACGATGTCAGACTGAAGTGATCAAAGGTTTGTCAAGAAGCCCGTTTTTTTTTTTATCTGTTTTTACAATTTCATACATGAGAAGAATAATTGCTTTCACAGTGTTGTTGTTGTGCAGGTATGACTTGTGCCCGCGTTACCCACAATGCAACTGTGGGTTCTTCTAGTAGCAGCTAATGTAGCCTGCAGCAGAGATGAGCAGCAGACTACAGAGGTCTACAGTGACGTCACATTAGGACAATAGTCAGACGTCACTCAGCTTCACTCATGGTTTTATGCTACTTTCAGTAGAACTCCCAAACACCTGAAAACAGACGTTTATGTGTAAAAATAGGTGGAATTCTCCTTTAAACTCACACCTTTTCTTTGTGGATTTTTCTTTTCATTAAGTTAATAAAAAGTTAACACACAGGTAGTATGGAGCTCTGCCTTCCTCGGTGAGGAAGACGGGAAGTTTTGAGTGCTCACCACTCTGGTAGCATCCTAAATGACTTCAAGAGGTCTCACGTTAAGGCCTCGAGTAGAACTTTCTCCTTTTGTTTTAAACAAAAAGTTGAAGCCAGCACTTATTTCGTTCGAATAATGTGTTCTTGTCTTAATTTTTTTTTTTTTTTAAATTAAATTGTATTTAATTTGATTAAATCTTATCGCATACTTTCTTGTATTGTCTCCTTTAATTTAATTTCATTTAATTTTACTTGACTTGACTTTTACATTACTTTATTCTATTTCATTTCATTTCATTTTATTTTGCCACATATTATCTTGTCTTGTCGTATTTTATTTTGTATTATCTTATCTTATCATATCTTGTCTTATCTTATATTTTCTTGTTTTATTTTATATTATTTTGTCTTTATCTTATCTTAAGTTGTTGGTTGCAGAAAGTCAAGAAATCATTTCACATGACTTTCATGTCACTTTGTTCAACTTTGTTCCTCTTGTAGAACATCTGTTGTAAAATATAACCATATTATTTAGTTTTGATTAAACAAACTGTCCTCTTGTTTGTGCTCTCCTTCCCTCTGCTGGTCAGAGACACGTCGTTACTCACCACAAGCCACCTTGGCATCGGGGTCCTGCCTCAGGTGAGCATCCAGCACAGCGTCACTGATCTGGTCGCATATCTTATCTGGAAACAAAAACAAACAAGAGATTCAAATGCGTCCATTTCTGCATCAGTGTTGTTCCCTCGCATGACCTTCTGCTGCACATTCCTCATCATGGGCCGAGCCCGAAGAGATCACGTGTCACGGCTCTATCAGAGGGCCACACGTCTGATCTCGGAGGAGCAGCGGCTCTATGAATAGCACTGAGACACGGAGCGCTGTAACTCCATCAGATCCTCAGATCATCTTCAACTGTAAGGAGACACATCCCACCTCAGCACATTCCACAGATCCTGTATTTAATCTACTGCACCACGTGTTTCTGACCATTAAAGTTATTACAGATTACACATCACACACAGTCTCCCTCTTATGAAGTCACTTTAGTCAGTAACTGAGTCTTTAATGGAATATTTATAAGTGAAAAATTATAATATTACAATTGGTAATGGGGTTTTTGTCTTTGGTTCACAAACCATTTTCATGCATGCTACATGTTTCATAATTCTATATTCCTGCTTTAATTCTTGCTTAATTTGCGCCACAGGCACATTTTTAAACACACAGATTAAAATTAAAATCTAAATTATATTATAAACTGCTTGTTTTCAGTTTGGGATTCAGGTTTTTATGACTCAATTATCGACAGAAATGTATTTTTATGATCAGGACTTTTGCAGATTTAACTAGCCACACAATGAATACTTTTACTTGTAATACTTTAAGTACACATAGCTGTTAATACTTCACTACTGTAAATAACCTCTTATCTTAAAGGAATACACAAAGTTGCAAACTAGTGGTGGAAGTAATAAATCACAATTTCTCTCATATTTTTGTGTACTTTCTGTATTTTTTTACTTGTACAATATGTTTTATGTCAACTATTGTACTTCATTATATACATGAAAATGTTCTGAAGCTACACCTGTCTGTCTGTACACCTGTCTGTCTGAAGTTACAGACACCTGTCTGTGTGTTCACCTGCCTGTCTGATCACCTGTCTGTCTGTCTGATGATACCTACACTTGTCTTTTCATCTGACTGTCTTAAGCTACACTTGTCCGTCTGTACACCTGTCCGTCTGTGTCTGTACACCTGTCCGTCTGAAGCTGCAGGAGGAAGGGCGGAGCTTCCTGATGGTTTGCAGTCAACTGACTCTCTGCACGTTCACCTTCACGAATGACAGACAGTCACGTGGTGTGAGGGACGCCGTCTGTCACATGGACCGATGGGCACCGCCCGGCGGACACGCTGAGTGAAGAGAATGTAACGCACCTAAGATGATGCGTCAGCTACAGGTGAAAGCTGCGTCTAGCTGCGATACATTCATGCTAACATGCTAATGTGCTAATATGCTCGAGCTGAATCAACCTCTGCATGTGCTTCGAGACTCATTTCACCTCCGGTGAGACGTGAGACTGTCAGCTGTCTGTGAGGACGTCAAGGTGCGCAGAATGACGTCATACAAGTGAGTACAGCAACGATCCAGTTATGAAGGGAGTGAAAACTCTGCAGCTCTGTTTGTTTCTGCATTAATGTGTGTGGATGCAGCTGCAGAGTTCATGTTGTCTTGGTGATGTTTAATTCTGCTGTTAAAGTCACACGTTATGTATTTTATATGGTGTAATAATACTTGTTGCACCTGCAACAAGTATTATGTCTAATTGTGTCTAATTGTGTCTAATTGTGTCGTTTTTGTCTTGAGTTTTGTTATTTGTTTTTGTGAGATTGCACTGAGGAAGCTGGTTGTAAATATCTGTCTGAAGGAATTTATTGTTGAATTTGAATGTTTGGACATTAGATGTGTGTTACGGTTGAGATGCTCTTTATTTTGTAGACTATGTTCCAGATTTTCTTTTTTTAATTCAGCAATTTGAAGACATCACTTTTGGGTTTTAGGAAGTTGTGATTGGAAATGTATAATTTCTTTGAAATTTTATAGCCAAAATTATGGAATCAGCATTATTAATAGATTAAACTCACCACACTATACATTAGGTTATAATGAGCTAAACTCTCAGAGATCACTGACTCCGTGTCTGTTGATATCTCACTAACGTACTGAGTTAAATGTCGACTGCATGATAGTGAACCCTGAGTTATTATTCCAGTCAGTCAGACAGCTGCAGGTCTGAGACCTTTATGCTGGCTTCCTGTCTGTCAAAGAAGTGATGTTCAGATTCCACACTACTGAAGTCCTGAATGATTTAGGACTAAAATACATTTCTGATCTGCTGCTGATGTTTGTTATGATTCATTCAAACCTCTCAGGTGTCTGAGTCGGATCTGCAGTCAAACTGAACATTGAGAGGCAGCGTTCAAAGTTTAAAAGTGTAAAAGAAATGAAAATTTAAATAAATTGCATATTCTGAACTCCTGTGGACTACCTTTCAGGACACAGAGGTTCAGGCCATACTAACAGGAGGTGGTATCTAGTGGAAGTAAAGCTTCATTATCCCTTTTTAAATAAAAAGCCAGATGGATTACTCAACGGGCGTACAAGGCACAGACACAGGGGCCCAAAGTGTCGGGGGCCTCCCTGGCCTTCGCCTACTATATGTCACTCAAAGGTCACGTAACAACCAGGATGAGACTCAAAAATGACCACAAAGAGACTCACAACGCCTATGAAAAGAGACAAAACAATCACAACGAGACACAGAATGACTAAAGAGACTCAAAACGACGACAAAGAGACACAGAATGACCAAAGAGACTCAAAACAACTACAAAGAGACACGAAACAACCACAGCGAGACACAGAATGACTAAAGAGACTCAAAACGACGACAAAGAGACACAGAATGACTAAAGAGACTCAAAACAACCACAAAGAGATACAGAATGACTAAAGAGACTCAAAACAACGACAAAGAGACACAGAATGACTAAAGAGACTCAAAACAACCACAAAGAGACACAGAATGACTAAAGAGACTCAAAACAACCACAAAGAGATACAGAATGACTAAAGAGACTCAAAACAACCACAAAGAGACACAGAATGACTAAAGAGACTCAAAACAACCACAAAGAGATACAGAATGACTAAAGAGACTCAAAACAACCACAAAGACATACAGAATGACCAAAGAGACTCAAAACAATTACAAAGAGACGCGAAACAACCACAGCGAGACACAGAATGACTAAAGACACTCAAAACAACCACAAAGAGACACAAATTAATACAAATCAGAGCATAAAGTCAGTGTTGTCTGGCTCTTCAAACTGCTTTTTGTTACGGGTCAGTGGCTCCGTGCAGCGCTCAGGATTCTGCACATTCCTCAAAGTCATCAATGATCACTGAAACATGAAGGCACACGCTAACCGCCGCTTCTCATTCATAAACCTGCAGCAGCATGGAGGGGGGGGGGGGGGGGGGTGTCCTCTCTACTCACCAGGGTGTCCCTCTCCCACGGACTCTGAGGTGAACATGAAGGATCCGTCATGAGGAGTGCGGTCGTAGTTCCCGTCCATCGTACCGTTCATGCTGCTCCCTGGACGGAGTCGGCTGTGCTTCTAATGAAATCGGGGGACAAAGACGGACAGCGTGGCTGCAGCCTAATCTCACCGTCACCGAGGCTCAGCAGCCAGATAACTCTGCACTATATGAGGCTAAAAACAACACACATGGGGGGGGGGGGTCCATGTGAACCAGTGGGTTAGACCATTCAGAGGCCAGGGAGGGGAGGTGTGGATTCCTTTCTCTTCTTCTTCTTCTTCTTCTTCTTCTTTCTCTCTGAGACACTTTTCTTTAACTCCTCCAGCGCTGAAAGGTTGACAGGAAGTGGACTCATCAAACTCGGACCTGTCTGAAAGTTGTAACTCTTGAATCGGAGAGTTTATTTCATGTGATGTTTTTACTTTTGAAGCTCCTCCTCTGGTTCATTCACGCCCCGCTCTTTTGTTTCTTTGTACCTGGGGGCCCCCGAGGTCTCTGCTGGGTCTCTGCTGGGTCTCTGATGGGTCTCTGATGGGTCTCTGATGGGGGACACGTGGAGCCGTCAGGGCTCAGTTATAACAACTCATGCAGGATCCAGTAACTGAGTACATTTACTCAAATACTCTGCACAGTGTTGTGGTACTTTATACTTCTACTTCGCTGCATCTCAGAGGGAAATGTTGTACTTTTTACTGCACTACATTTATCTGTTGGCTTTAGTTACTTTTCAGATTATTAAAACAAAATATGAATCAACTGATAAATGTTTATTAAATATTAAACTATAAACTACCCAGCAGTATATAAAGTACTTCATCTTTACCAGCTGCAACATTAAAGTGAAGAACACATTAATGCATCAATAAATATAATCCATTAATATAATATATGTGTATTAAAGTTGCTCATTCTGCATAATTAGTACTTTATGTTCTGATACTGTTGTACTTTTACTTAATTATAAGTTTGACTTGTAGAGAATGTTTTTACTCTGTAGTAGTATTACTACTTTTACGTGTAATTATCTGAATACTTCTTCAGTCACTTATAAAAACTACAGTAACTTTTTAAAATCAGGATTCTACAAATAAAACACGTGATCAGTTTATGAAATATGTTCCAGATTAAAGCATCAAACTATGAATTAGTTGAAATGAGCTCCATCTTGACCAACGGCATTAAAGTACCATCAACATATTAGTACATCAATAATAATGATTTAATAATATAATACGGCAGTCGCTTTGCATAATGAGTACTTTCACTTTTGATACTTAAAGTACATTCTGTTGCTGATACTTCGGTACTTCTGTACTATTTGTATAACAAAATGATTTGAATACTTCCAACACTGTACAGGGTACAAGTACACTCAGGTCTCCTGTAATATTTACTTTAGATAATACTAAAATATGATTTATAATCACAAACATCTGGAAACAGGTTGTCATGCTGGTGTTTAATGAATATAAAATAAAACACTCTCTGTTGTCTTATTTTGAAAATATTTTTTTAAAAGCTGCTTCCAGGAAGTAAAACTCCAACAACAGTGACTTCATACTTCATAGGTTTGACAAAAACTCTTCCAATATATTAAATACACAAAAACAAGGTCACAAAGGTGTGTGTGTGTGTGTGTGTGTGTGTGTGTGTGTGTGTGTGTGTGTGTGTGTGTGTGTGTGTGTGTGTGTGTGTGAGAGAGAGAGAGATAAATTATTGAGCTGCGGAAGAAAGCACAATAAAAGATCAGTAAATTAAAGAACTAATAAACATTTTCTTTTGTTTCGACTTCAGGGGACAAACTCTTGTGTCGGAAGGTTGATGCCGTTAGTTTTGGTCTCAGGAAACCATCTTCTCACCGTCCTCTGGATTTCTTTCTGGACCTTTTTAAAGACAATGATTAATCATGTTAATGTTTATTTAAAGGACAAAGCTGACTCTGGTGAAGTTGTACTTTTTATATTGTGTAAACTTGGCTCACCTCTCCATTGAGAAAGCAGTACAACAGAGCAACAATGAAACCCTGGACCAACATGAAGAATCAAAGTTAGGAGCATATTTTAATTACATCACATATTTTAGAGAAGCAACAACTTATTATACTATATTATACTTTACATATTATACTAAAGAGGACCTCCTGCTGAAATGAGACAGCAAACTGAGTATATTTGGGTTTTGGAGCAGTTATTCTGACTATTTTCTGCCATTTTTAGACCAAACAATCAATCGAATAATCAAGAAAATAATAATTTGGTCAAAAAAATGGCAGAAAACAGTGAAAATGAATAATTTACAACTTCTTAAAATGCTTTTGTTTTGTCTTCAAAGATCTTTTCTGGATTTTTTTAGACCAAACGATTAATCAAGAAAATAATGGATAGTTGCAGCCCGATTTTTTACCAATAATACATTCAACATACAGTCACACTTATATAACTAACTGATGAAGGTGAGAAACCTCATTTAACTATTAGATATCACCATGAAACCTCCCCCATTCATTACTGATATTAAGACAAATATTTATGTATTACAAGTTTTCTAAAATGTTATGTTTAAATATGCTAATGAGGCATTATGAAATGGTAACTTTTGGTGAATTTAGGAGAAATCTACAGACGTAAACGGACAAAGTAGAGTAATAAACACATAAATGTGTATTTTTGGATGTTTTCTCTCCCCTAGTGCGAGAGAAGACATGTAGTGATGACTTCTCTTTGGAGTAATACGACAGATCTGTTACCTGGAAGGATCCTAAAACTAGTTCAAAGTAGAGTCGAGGCCCGACGCCGACGTGTTCTGGGATCAGTGCGAACACGACGTAGTGGATCCCAAACAGAGGGACGAGGAGCAGCGTGGAGCGGAGCAGCGTCCTGCAGGGGGCAGCAGAGGACGGTCAGAGACGAGAGAGACAGAGACGGACCAATGAGAGCAGAGCAACCAGTCAATGACGTACCTGGTCAGGTGTGTCTCACTGGGGCTCACAGGTGAGGCCTTCGTCTTCTGAGCGATGATCCTACTGATGTTCAGGAAGATCACCAGGTTTATCTGTGGATCACAGTACATTAAAGTACACAAGGTATTTAAGTTATCACACATACACAGTCTGTTTGTGTATATATGCTGGTATTTATACTCATGTATGCATTTAGAGCTGTGACTTTTTCTTCACAAACAAAAATATAAAGGCCAAACAAAGTAAATGTGTAGTTTTCAACCAGTTATACTGCAAGAAAAACTGTTTCTAGACCAGAAAACTACATGTGCCATAGAAAATGTATTTTATATGAAAATAGCTACGCAACAATAATAAACAGTTTAACATTTCAGTAGTTTATTGGTGTGTCCACATATAACTCTAATACAGTGCCCACTTAAAGTATTACGTTATGTGTAAATCTGTAAATAAGTACAATTAAAACAGCCAGAAATATTGTAAAATATTGATTTCATGATGCAAATATGACATTTAAATATTTAAGTCTAATAAGATATGATAAACAGAACAGACAGAAATGACAAAGGATAATTTCACAACATTTAGTTGTATATTGTTTAAAATAGCATGTACAGTGTGCACAGTGTAGTTAATGTGTTGTGATGTTAAAAAGAGAAATGTTAGTTATTGATCAGAGAACATAAACTTACAAAGATGGAGAGCAGGATGGGAGTCTTGATAATCCACCACAAGCGGCTCTCCAGGTCGTCCCAACACCTGCACATACAGAGATGTTACCGACAATTCACTATAAATAGAAAATAAACTCATCAAAACATGAACAATTAAATAAAAATCTGAAAGTGAGAGATCGCTTACCCCTCGTCATCCAGCTGTTTCTTCATCAGGGCCCAGATTACTACAGTCAGTGATGAAGAGCCTGTAGGATCACATACAGATGAAGAGACACATATAGAGTCAGAATAAATGATAATCAGCGGCTCACCCCAGCCGACGGCGGCGTAGATCCACAGCAGCCTCCTGGTGGGGGTGAAGGTGCAGAGCAGCAGAGTCTGCAGGAACAGAGCCTCCACCAGCAGCCACGAGAAGTTGGACACCACGCAGAAGTGGAAGAAGGTCACGGCGGCTTTACACCGGAGCTGAGACGAAGAGTCAACAATCATGTTTCAACGGTGCGTCTGGTGCATTTCTTCTTCTTGTAAAGAGTTTAAAAATGTCCTTAAAGGAATTAATATATATTTAAATGTAGGCGTTTAGCATCTTCTATTGTGCTTAAAGTGCATTAAAGTTTGATTCATATTTTCTAAAATTAAATCAATGCATTATGGTTACAAACGATGATTTATATTGTTTTAGAGCTGATTTTTGATACAAACTCTTCTCTCCCTCCATTGACATGAACGTACAAAGTCTCCACATCTGTCTCTGTGTGTTACATTAACGCACATCTTTATTTTTAACACTTTAAACTGAACTTTTGTACATTCCTGCTCAAAACTGTTCATCTCTTTCATGTCAAAAACATTTTGTAAATATGTCTTCATGTTCTTATTCTCACTTTTTCTATTCTATTTATATTTCTAAATGTTTGCAGTACTTAAAATCTTTCTTTATTTTCTCTTACTTTGTTTACTGCTGGGCACCGGAATACGTGACCCAACTTCTCATGTTATAGCTTGTTAAATCTTTGTCATATATGATAATAAACTGAGTAAGTTTGAGTTTTGGGTTTTAAGACTTTTTCCACTGTAATTATTAATATTTTACCAACAGCTGTAATACTTTGTTGTATGTTGAGCCACTTTTAAAGACTTTTTTAGAAAGAACAAAAGAATTAGCGATGAAGACATTAATAACCCTCACTGTGGACATGGTGCAGTGGTTCGTGCTTTTGTCAGCAAACAACACGACGTCTTTGAGGAACACGGCCACACTTCTGAGCATGAAGCTCACAAACAGGTTGAGGTGGATGTAGTTCCGCGTGCAGAGCAACTTCCTGAGACGACAAGAGAGGAATTTATTGTCACAAACGTTATGAAACATTGATGAATTGATCTTTCGTGCGACCGACCTAAAGCAGCAGAACAGCAGCACGGCGATGAGCAGGGCGGCCAGAGACGCTCCGTACCCGATGCTGTAGATCAGCTTCAGGGCATCAAAGTGTTTTTTCTGGAGCAGAACGTGAAATATTTATTAATCGGAAGCATAAAGAAGCAAATCTTTGGTTCCCTGCAGGATTGGAATTAGATGAAATCCTGCCCTCATACTTCATGCACTGTGAGCTCTGTCTGGTGTACCTCTCTCCTCACGTCTTCATCCTCTGAAGCTTCATAGAAACAGGCTTCATAGTACGGCACGCTGGGCTCACTCCATCCTCCCACTGAACACGTCCTCCTGATGACCACTGAGGACAGAATGTTTCAGAAACTGAAAGTGTTCAAACAGCAGCAGGGATCACATCCTCTAGAACATTCTAGAACGTCCTCTAGAACGTTCTAGAACATTCTGGAACGTTCTAGAGGATGTGATAAAGTATTATTCTACTATCAGGAGTACTAGTTAAGGACTTAAATATGCAACATTACTCTCATTAAACAGTAACACTGAGGTTATATCCTCGTTAAAAAACATTAAAACAGAAAACATTTTACAAATAGACATGAATTAACCCTTGAGTTTTTTAAGGCTCATTCAGATTCAGTATTCTGACTGATTTCTGGCAAAAAATAAATTAATAATAATAATAATAATGAAAATAATAACAAAAAATAATAATAATCACCAAAATAATCAAAATAATGATAATAATGAATAATAATAATGATAAATAATAATAATAATGAAAATAAAACATTAAAACACATTGGGAGGGAAAGAAATTGTGAAAATAAAAATGAAATCTTTTTGGGGTGGTAATTGACAAGTAGTGGAGGAATGTTTTCTGTTGCTGTGTCTGTAAACAAAAAAATAAAATTGCAGGCCTTAAAACCAAAACAATGACTTTAGAATAGTATAAAACACTAACTGAGTGACAGCTTTGGAACATGCAGTAATTTGATCCATTTTATATTTAATGAAGCAGCTTTAATATAGAAAATAAGAAATAATATACATGTTTTGTTTTCTTGAAAGGTGAACTCCACTTTAGTGACGTGTTTGTGTTTAAATGATGCGATGGCGTTTTCACCTGGAGGAGTTTCAGGCTTCAGTAGCAGCAGAGGACAGTGAACGGAGACGACATCTCCTTCAGAGGACGACGGCCAACAACTCACCCCGTCCCACTCCGTCACACACCCTGAAAATATGATATATAATAAATAAAACATAATCACCAACATAGGAAGAAATGTTCCTGTAATGTTTTAAACCTCAGATATCTGCATCCACATGAAGAGTTACCTGCAGTTGAATTACTCGACTGCATTGAAGCTGCAGCGTTCATCTTTAGTTCACACTCGTTTTCTTTCTCTTGTAGATGAAGAACTATTGAACATTCTGCATGAGTCGACCTCACCTGAGAGAAAAACAAAGATCAATGCAGGTTCACTTAAGTCAGTTTTCATGTGCTACATGTTATTTATACCAGATCACAAGTGTCTCGCTCTCCTGCATCAATAGAATCCACAGTTTCACTACATTTGCACACTAAAAATGTAGAGACAGTTGCATAAATACATAAATATGATTTATAGTAACTGTGGCAGATTGTTTGTAGTAATTCTTTTGAGAAGTTGTCAACTCACCGTGTGTCGTATGATGATCAGGAGGTGAACAGCAGCAGTCAGACCGAAGTTCATGTTTCAATCGTTAAAAAAAGGTAGAAACTCGTGGAGTAAAGTGACTTTTTGTTGTTGAAAACTAAAATCTCTCTCTGCATCAAACAGAAGCTCTGTCAACTAAGTTCTCACGTTTAAACACATAAATCTGTGGTCCTCAAATGGAGGATTGTTAAGCTGCTTCCTCTGTGCAGCTGCAGAGATATGAATCATTGTGAAGCATCTGTCTCTGTCATAAAATGACGACATCACCTGAGCAGCAGGAGGAGAAACAGAAGCTTTAGGTTCACTGCATAATTCATGCTGCACACAAAATGTGCATTAAGCGTATTTATTTTACTTCATGCTTTCTGTAAGCGACAGAAGGGAAATCCTCCCACAGCAGCAGCTGTTGTGAAATATTCAAGTAAAAAAACAACACATGCTGTGAAAACCTGCAGTACTACGCAGGACGTGTACTTATACTGACAACTGATGGTTTTACTGTGAGCTCATATCTCTAAACATCAAATCTTCCCTTCACATTGTAAAACAGCTACAAACACTGTTTCAGCATTGTTTTGTTTCCAAGTAAAATGTCTAAAACAGTTTTGACTCTTAAGATTTCACATTTGAACGTGTTTATTAACAAATTTATGTTAAATATCCGGAAAGTGTCAAAGGCGCAATGATTTAGTCTCAGTTTAATGGATTTAGTTTTTACAACATGCATGAAACATTATATTAAAACTTGACTTGTTACTGGTAGCTCTGGTGTTCTGTGGAGTCCTTGCACTGCAAATATATTTAAAAAAAGATGATTTCATGCAGAAGTGAGAGCGTTAATTATGTAGTATCTCCCTCTAGTGGTCGAGTTCTTACAGTGCAGGCAAGTACTGTACTTAGGTACTTTTTTTACTTGAGTGCTTCCATTTTCTGCTACTTTTTACTTCTCCTTCACTACATCTCAGAAGTACATATTGCACTTTTTACTTCACTACATCTGAGGTACATATTGTAGTTTTTACTGTACTACATCTCAGAGGTACATATTGTACTTTGTACTGTACTACATCTCAGAGGTACATATTGTAGTTTTTACTCCACTACATCTCAGAGGTACATATTGTACTTTGTACTGTACTACATCTCAGAGGTACATATTGTACTTTGTACTGTACTACATCTTAGAGGTAGCTATTGTACTTTTTACTTCACTACATCTCAGAGGTACATACATATTGTACTTTGTACTGTACTATATCTCAGAGGTAGCTATTGTACTTTTTACTTCACTACATCTCAGAGGTACATATTGTACTTTGTACTGTACTACATATCAGAAGTACATATTGAAATCACTTCTCAGCGTTTATTTGTTAGTAGGCATATTTTTGCTGCCTTTGCACAGAGCTAGGCTACCTGGTTCCCCTTTGTTTCCTCTCTTTATGCTAAGCTAAGCTAAATAGCCGTTATTCATATTCATCATATGTGATATTAATCTTTTCGTCTAACTCCCAGAAAGAAAGCAAAGAAGCTTATTTGCCCTAAATTATTCAACTACACTGACGCTCCACTTTCTACAATCTGCACTGAAAGAGTGAAACGTCCTGCGGTCCTTGAAGTGGCTCCTGCAGGTGACAGACTGCTGACCACATGAGGATTTAAACGGGCCTCAGCCTGAGAAGGATCCCACGGCAGCAACCTGGCTGATCTCCCACCAGGATAAATCCAATCATCTTCAGCCACACAGCTCGTGGCAGCTGTTATACTGGGCACATTTCCAAAAAGGAGAACGAGAAAGAGCGAGAGAGGGAGGGAGGAAAAATAAAGAAGGAACAAAGAGTCTTGTCCTGCCAACACATCATAGCCTCAACATTCCCAAACACATCTGACCTCAGTGATTCCACCTCTGTTTTCCGGAACTAAAGGGTTTTTTCTCGACTCGGTGTAAAAGCTGGCGCCCAAAATGTGTGTTAGTGGGAGGCCACAATAAGGGCCAGTGAGAGAGGAGCGACACAAGGGTGCACTGTTTAGTCCCCCGGGGCCTCCACTGCTTTATGTGCCAAGACCCGACCTTTGTGTGCCGACCACACCGACCTGTTACTGTAGCTACTGTTCAGTCTGGATGTCTCTCACACACACAATGACTGCGTTTTTAAATTCAATAAAACATTTATCACTCTTTTAGTTTGCCCTTAATGGGCTTTACGGTTGTTAAAATCATCTTTATCAGCTTTATGACTGTGTTTTTAAAGATGCACCTGCAAATATTTGTGCATCATTTTATACACATTTCCCCCAAAATTTAAAGTTACTGTGAGGAACTTCTAACTGGTTGTGAACCAGTCTCAGTGTAGTCCTGATCCTCTATGTGACCTCCATCAGTAAAGAGACCATCAGAGAGAAGATGGTCTATTTCTATAGAGTTATTCTTAATCATGCAAGTTCACCAGAAACTCCTTCAGCTCAGACTCCAGCAGAGACCGGTCCACCGTGGACAGACCCAGATCCTCCAGCAGAGACCGGCCCACCGTGGACAGACCCAGATCCTCCAGCAGAGACCGGCCCACCGTGGACAGACCCAGATCCTCCAGCAGAGACCGGTCCAATGTATATAATGCATATTATATTACTGGATTATAATTATTGCCGCATTAATGTTCAGACCTTTAATGTTGCATCTGGTGCATCTTAATACATAATAATATATCATAATTTATCATTTGATTGTTGTATCAGTCATATTTTGTATTATCCTGAAATAATCAACTAAATTGGTCAAATAAATGTTTTCAGAGCAGAAGTTTAAAGTAACATAATATAGAAGTATTCAAGTAAAGTACAAATACCTCAAAATTGTAATTAAGTACAGTACTTGAGTAAATGTATACAGTTACTTTTCCACCACTGGAAGCTGGAGTTTTACTTTTGGTACTTACTTGAAAGTAGGACTTTTACTTGTAACAGAGTATTTTTTACACAGTATTTCATCAGATAATGTAGTATGCATGTACCTATATTGAAAGATGAGTGATGCATTAATCATATACAACGTGTTGTGTTTTCATAGCTCGTGTTAGCAGCTCTTTGTTGACTCCCTTCATGGAACCAGATGGCTGGTTTTTGGAGCAGACAGGTTGCATTTCACTGCAGCCCGTTTCCACTCAGCAGCGCCCCCCTCCGGCCGCCCGCTGCACTGCGACGAGAAGAAGCCGTGTTTGCCCGGTGAGCGACTGCTGCTGAAGACACAACACCGCCGTCTGCACCCAGGTAAGAAAAACAACCCAAAAACCGAGACATATTTCTGTTATTTGTTCCAATCCGACATCAGCGCGTTTGAAACCGGAACATCGCAGCGGGTCAAAGCGCTGCGTCGTGTTTCTCCATCGGCATTCGTCTTGTCACTTAATATATATATATATATATTTTCTGCTTGAGGTGGGAGAGGTTGGGCCTCTGAGCGTTTACACACGTATAGAAATATCATGCACGTGAATGAAATACATATTCGCTGCACACTTTCCTCCTGCAGCGGCTTGTTTTGCGCGTTTATGGTGCGTTTATGTTTTTATTGAATTGTTCGCGATCTCCATCTCCATCGATCCTCCTTCTACAAGATATCAGAGAAACGTGTTGTTGCGGCCGTCGCCATCACCTCCCTCCGCTAACACGGCCGTGTTTGTCCTCCCTCATTCCGTGCAAAAACAAAAATGTCTCCATCCTCCTCCTCCGGAGCAGGTCCTTCTCTCTCTCTTCCAGACTCAGATTGTTCCTTTGCGCGCTGTGACAAGACTAATCCTCCAGAATATTCTATAATCTCGTTATTAACGGCTCCCAGAGGACAATAACGCGATGTTATTCCTCTAATATATGGTTTCATGTTGGCAGCTTTCTTGTCTTTGTGTCGTCTGATGTGATTTGAGTGTGAACGTGTTGCTTTTTTTTTTTTTTCTCCCTCGCTCCCGTTATTCTGGATCTTTCTCTTCTTTTTTGCATCTGAGGGCCTACATGGTTTCCAGCATCGCAGCACACATCCGCTCCTTTTATTCTGCAAACAGCATCAAACCCGATGCTCACACACCCCTCTGGTGTTTTGCATTTCATTTACATGTATGTTCATATGTCCTGCAGTATTTAGAGAGCAGTATTTAGAGAGCACATAATGTCGGGGGGGGGGGGGGGGGGGGGGGGGGGGCGCCCTGTGCGCAAATGCCAAGCCCATTTTTCATTTGATCAACAGAGGAGAGAGCGCGCGCAGCAGCAGCGTCTCGAGCAGCGAACCGGGCTACTTATCTGACACATATGGGCTCCTCTGTAATCCGGCCCCGGGGTCAGCGGACAGGATCCTGATGGCGCAGCGTGGTGCATGCATGGAAAGCCTTTTCAACCACGAACCCCGGATGAGAACAATGATCTTAATGCGCCGCTCGCATGTCAGCGGTCAGAGCCTCGTAATACCTATAGTCTCTCTGACACACCTCTTTCCATCCTCACCGGGAGAGACAGTTTCTTCTTACGTTGATTTGTGAAACAAGGAGGGGGGGGGGGGCATGTTGTGGTCTGCAGCTGGAAGCCATTCCTCCAACCCGCCAGATGAATGAAAGACATCTCAGTGTCGTTTTGTTAATCTTTGAATAGACACATAACAGCCTTCTGCATGCGCTTTGGAACGAGTTGTTACTGCAGAAGAGCAGCACACACACACACACACACACACACACACACACACACACACACACACACACACACACACACACACACTCCCAAAGAACTGCTGAACTTGTAGTTTTTGCAAATGCATCTGAATGCAACACTCACATGTAACCGCCAGAGAGTAACCGCCATGAATGGACGTCTTCATGGAGGACGTATGAGGCAGACAATGAACACTAAAACAGCTAAACCTCATGTTCAAGTAAGAAAACCAAGTAAAAACATTTTTAAATATGTTTATAACTCAGACGACAACCTCCGGTTCTGAAAAGTGAAGTCAAAGCTTCATGTGTTAAAGCTGCATTCTCTCTAGTGTCCATCAGGGGGCGACTTCTCTAGTTTCAAGTCTTCTTCAATACAGCATGATGTTCATTTAGTAAATGATGGTCCATTTAGAGTCAAACAGACCATAAATCAGGGTATGCTTTAGGGGCGGGGCTACACAGTTATTGACAGGTCTCTCCTCAGTCCAAATATGGTCACTTCCTGTTCACTGGTTGCAAAAAACAACAAGATGGCGACGGCGAAATTGCTGAACTCATGGCTTCAAAACGTCCACAAACCAATGAGTGACGTCACGATGACTACATCCACTTCTTATACACAGTCTATTCTTATAACTGTATTATAGTAAATCCAGTTTGATTTTAAATGTCTCGACGGCGAATAGGATCCAAACCACATTAGAAGTTTGTGTGAAATATGATTCCAATCGGATTTCAAAGTGTTGAGGTGCTGAACAGAATCCATGCTGCTGTAAAGGACGACACGGAGGAGGACACTCACAGAAATGCACTTTTATAGTCCACATCGTCAAAAATCAAGAAGCAGTGTTTTTGCGGCAGCCTCCTAAACGATTCTCAAGCTTCAAACATTGAATCAAAACTGTTAGCAGCATCAACATGTGTGGTTGTTGCATTGTTCTGTTGTCAGAATCGAGAACATCGATAGCAGCGTGCTCGAGTTCTACTGAAATCAGACGGGATCACGATGATTTCAGAGCAACAGGTGTTTCGGTGTAACGAGCGGCCGTATTAACTGGTGACTTTCAGCCGAATGCGTCTGTGGTTTTGCTCGGCGTGGACAATAAACACGGATGAGTCTGTACTTAAAATAGATTTCACGAGGACATCTCCGTGGTTCTGTTGTTGTTTCCAACAGCTGCCGTCACTACGAGAGGCCGCGACGCATTCAGGGAGAGTCACAAGTTAACACGGTCACTCGTTGAACCAAAACACCGGCGGCATCTATGGCTAAAAGCCTTTAAACGTGATGATGACCACTAGACTATCCTTCAATATTCAATGTTTAACTACAATTATTGGTGGTCTGTACTGAACATTTGGTTTAGGTTTCTCTGTCATTCTGTAGCTTCTCAGTGCTGGCTGCCGTTATGTATTCAAATCCAATATTACATTTTTTTTGTCTTTGAAGAGAGAGCATAGAAAACAGCTTCAGTTCTGTCTGACAGCAAAGTAAAGAAATAAACTGAGTTGTCTAACATGCGTTTTGCTGCAGCACTGAACTGCTTTGCATAATAAATGTCGGTGGACGATGGAGACGAGTCATAACAAAAGATGCAGGTTCATTGTCGTACTCCAGACCTTTGATTGAAACAATCACTCGTCTGAATTCGGCGTCTGACTATCGGTTGAGTCGTCGGCTTCAGCGTCAGGCGTTATGAAACGAGTCTATTTAGCAAAGACGGGCTGCTGCCTCCTGCAGGCTGGAGTCCAGAGGTGACCTCATCGGCCTCGGCCTCAGGGGCTTAGGCTGGCAACACCAACAACATCACTGGAATTACTTCTCTAGACGAGCTTTCACACACGTTCTTTAGACTCAGATTTCTGATTTAGAGCTGAAACTACAAGTTCATTCATCGGTTAGTCGAGAGACGGGAAATTCATCTGCAACAATTCATGTTTTAGGTCATTTTTGAGCACAAAAAAAAGCTAAATATTCTTCTCAAATGTGAAGATTTGCTGTTTTTTCGGTTTTATGTGAGTGCAAACTATATATATATATATATATATATATATATATATATATATATATATATATATATATAGATTTAGAACAAAGAAAACACACAATTTGAAGACGTCACTTTGAGTTTTGGGAAATTGTGAAAGTATCATTTTATTGCCAAAACAGAAACTGACAATGAGAATTGTTATTTAATTGCAGGCCTAATGTTCTTCTTCTGGGGTCTTTTGATTGACTCAAATTTTGGATAATCAAACATAAAGTTTGGTCTTTGTCGTTTACGGTTCTGTAAAGACAAATGGATTCCCAGGCGTTTCCTCCAGACAAATGGTACACTTTTTATTCGGCATGTGTGTGTTCATTCCGGTGAACAGGAAGAAAAAGACGAGATAAAACTCAACGATTGCCTCGTTAAAGAGAAGAACAAATGCCACGGCGAACTTTAAACTGCATTCTTGTGCAGTTAATTGGCTCCATGCTGACGGAGGATTGGTTCATTTCACCAGTAGACGAGTGTGTGTGTGTGTGTGTGTGTGTGTGTGTGTGTGTCTTGTGTACATATTGAAACATGTAGCAGCTGGAGATGACTTTACTCTCTCCACCATGACAACACAAGACGACTTCCTCATGTTTAGAATTCCACACCGAGAGATCGTCCTCCGTTATGTAACGGATGTCTTGTGTTGAGAGCAGCAGGGTGTGGTTTCTACATCCTGGAGGAGAGAAAACAAAGGTGGAGAATATATTTGACTACCGGGCATCACAGCTGCTGAACAGGAAACGTGTGTCGTTCCCCCCCCCCCCCCCCCCCCCCCTCAGCTCCACCTTCAGCTCCTCCACCACGTCACAGAGCGGTAGAGCCGGTCTGCAGGGCTGAGGGAGGGAGTGCTGAAGGGAAAGTAGGTCAGAGATGCAGAAGCAGTGGAGCATGAGAGCAGCATCCTTGTCTCTGAGCTGCGAGCAGCGCCGGTGAGCCGGCAGGACGATGCACAACGCCTTCCTTTCAGGGATATGATTCGATTTTTTTAGCTATTATTTTACTTTACCCACCTAATCATTACATCCACATTACTGATGATTAATTATCAAAAAATCTCACTGTGTAATTATCTTTTACTGACTGCTGGTCAGACAGAATAAGTATTTTAAAGACTAAACTTGTGATATTTAATCGATAAACAACCAAAATGTCCCCCAAAGACAAACTATCTTTAAGGTTTCCGTTGTATTTTCTGTCGTGCATTAGAGCTGAAAGGTTAGTCCATTATAGATGACATTTCTTAAGAATGGTCTCTAAAACACAAAGATATTTACTTATGACGTAAAACTGAAAATATGCAGCAAGTCCTCACATTTAAAAGCTGGAACCAGAGAATATTTGTCATCTTTTTCTTGGTTGAATGCTAAAAAAATAATTGATTTTCAGAATTGTTGCCGATTAATTAACTGTAGATTGACTAATTGATTAATCTACGCAAATAAGCAAATAATGCTGAAAAAAAGCCCTTTTTTCTGTCTCTTATATGAACAAATTTTTGGACGGTTTGTTTGACAAAGAGAGGTCATCTTGGATTCTGAGAACATGCGAAGTTCATTTTTCACTGTTTTATGACTCCCTTCTATGGGTCAAGCTACAAAAAAAACACCACGCATCTTTTTGTTAAATGTCGGCGTTTCATTCTGCTCCACTTTGGTGCTTCACACATGAACATCGAGGGGTTAAAAGCAGTTTTCAGGCTGCATGTTTGGCTTCATGCTCCTGGAACCAACGTCCCTGTTGACCGAAGCGTCCTCGCAGATCCGTCTTCTAGTCCGGGTTTTGCTCGGCGCCAACTTTACACTTTCACACGACCCTGAGAGGATCGAGCTGCGTCAGCTGACCTTTTCCGGCCTCTTCCCCCTCATGAAGCCGCGACAAAGAGCGCTGTCACGTTCCCTCTCTGCAGCAGGTGAAATGTGTGAGTCGTTTTGTGTTAAAATGATGGAAATGAAAAGTGTTTGCAGAGTCTTTGAGAGGCCTGAAGTTCCAGAGATATGTAGTGGAATAATGTCCCCACACTGCAGACTAATGCACACACAGTTATCAGGTCAAGGATCCAGCTCTTATCAGCGTGGAGATTGTTTGCTCTCTGAGCTCCCGGATGCAGAGTGAGCGGCTCCTCGGAGTGGATTGTCTTGGTTGGCAGGAGCGCTCGTTGTTTGGAGTCTGTCATGTGTGATGCCACAATGGCAGTTTTGTCCGGGAGCACTGAGAGTCCACTATTCATTAGGATTTCTATGGGACACACAGATATATCTCTCTCTCTTTTATTATTATAATATCTCCTGTTTGTTTTTTTTAAATGCAGTTTTTTAAAGGAGAAGTCTGGTGTGGTTTTTGTTATTGTCAACAAATCAGTTAGTCTCGTTCCAAACCTTTTGAATCGCTGCCTGGTTTATTTCAGCGAATCAAATTTCCACTGTTTGGACAAAACAAAAAACCCAACAGAGCCAATCAGAGCTCTGTGGGCGGGATCAACAATGGGGACTTTATGTTCCCGCGCCAGAGCCAGAAAAACTACAAAAGGCGCGACCAAGAAAATGGCGGCAAGCGTGGAAGAGATCGATGGCGACGCAGCGGTGCCGGTTGCCGTGAGTGAACTTACTGAACTCTTTAAAATTGGTAGATTTGGTTAAGTTAGCAACTATTAACAGACGCTGCTGCTGTGACGTCGGCAGGACGGATGCGTCGCTGGCTTCTGATTGGTTTAGGTAAAAATCATAACAAAATAATAAAGCTCAGGGAATTTTATAAAGCAGCTGGTCACTGTAGTTTTTATCAAACACCTCTCAAACTGGAGGGAATTGTGCATTTTGTCGGAGGACTACTTTCAGTGGCGGATGAATCCACACTCGGGAGAGAGAGGAGTTTAAATGTTTTCTGTCCCGATTCGGTCGCCACCACGTTCTCCCCGTTCATTGTTTGCTCTGAATGTGTGACGCTGTTTAAAACATGCAAGGTCAGCAGATACCGCATGAACATACACAGAGGGAAGGTCACATGGGTCAGCCAAGTAGAGTCACCTCAGCAACAGTTTAGGCATTGCTGGTCGTGAAGAGGCCGTTGCATCACTCGGTGGTGAAGAGCTGTAAAAGTCCTGCATTCAAAGTCTGATTTTACTCTCTAGTCGTATTATCACAAGATGTACTTAAAGTATCGAAGGTTTTATTATTATGTATATAACATAGTTTGTTGATACTGATGGTGAAGTTAGTTTTAACTACTTTATTTTAGTCCAGTGGTTTCTCAACTTGGGCTCGGGCCCCTCTGAAGGGTCACCAGGTGAATCTAAAGGTTGCGAGATGTTTAATGGGAAGAAGAAGAACAAATAAAGTTCTGATGCACAAATCTGGATACATTTTTTTAGGGCTTTACTTATTTTGTAAAATTTTAATAAATCCATTTGAAATGTTATAAGAGGCCCAACTACTCGCAGACTTTTGTAAGACAAAAATGTCAGGAATCACGAGTTTAATCTTAAGAATGTTTTATATTTTATGAACGTATCATATTTAGCTTTATATCTGTAAAGTAACTATATGCTATAGCCGTCAAATAAATGTAGTAGTTGTGTAAAAAGCACAATATTTCCCTCTGAAGTACAACCGTACCAAAGTAAACGCCTTGTGTAAATCTACTCGTTTACTTTCCGCCACTGACAAACATGAGTTAAGCCACAGATTATTTATTTTATTGCTGCGTGATATTGACTGATGATTATTGTACCAGTTTATACTATAAACTGTGTTTGGGTTCGTGCAGCACCTCCGAGAGATTAAAGTGAAAACACAGACAGGAGGGTCCAAACGACGATCAGAGGCCGACAAAGCTGCTTCAACATACGGACACGGAAAGAGCAGTTTGGATGCCGACAACGATTACGCCATAAGCCCTGTGTGTGTGTGTGTGTGTGTGTGTGTGTGTGTGTGTGTGTGTGTGTGTGTTTGAGGGCAGTGGAAAAAAAAAAAAGATTCAAACTGAAAACTGCTGATGTAACGAGAGGCTTGTGTTTAATCTGACGTGTAATCCTCTCTTTACAAGATTTGACGCAACTCGCATCTCGCCGGTTGAAGAAGCGTTTGATGACTTTTACTGTTACAGTGGTGGAAAGTAACTAAGTACATTTACTGTGTACTTCTATTTGAGGTACTTGTATTTAGCTTGGGTCTTTTTTTTTCATACCACTTCATACTTCTACTTTACTAAATATTGTACGTCTACTACATTTGAAAGCTTTAGTTATTTTACAAATTAAGATTTTTGCACACAAAACACATGAAGAGCTTATGAAATATTATGTTTCTTAAAATAAATTTAAATATCAAACAGTTTGTTCAAGTACAGCTGGAACTATTAGCCAGTAAAGCCAATAAATTGTCGGCCGTTTTGATGATTATTAGGGAACATTTCATGGTTCATGTTTCGCTGTTTTTTCTTTTAACAGTTTTATTAAATGCTAACGTATCAGTGATAATGTTTCGTTGTGACGGCATTTTTCACTATTTTTTACAAACCAAACAATCAATTAATGTAGAAAATGATCAGGGCATTATTCCATAGTGAAAATAATAAATCATTAGTTAATAGTTCAACATGAGCTCCAGCTCCACCAACATTAATTTACATTAATGCATGATAATAATCTAATAAAAGTATATATAATAATAGAACAGTCACAGTTTGAATACTACATTTTCATGATTACACCTACATACTTTTACTTGTAACAGAGTATTTTAACAGCGTGGCATTAAGTAAAGTATGTGAATACCTCCTCCTTCACTATCTATTTATAGTATCTATAGTATTAGCATCTTGATGATGATGATGATGATGATGATGATAGAACATGAAACAAACTTGTTCAGAGGTGCTTGTTTAGGAAGCTAATGACAGTGAGGACGACGTGCACATGGGCAGAAGGGACTATTTTTATCAGTCAGGCTGTAACACGAAGCGCCGACCCGACATCAGGAAGTATAAATAACTGGTCTTCAGTGTCTGTTTACATTCGGTGGTGACGGACTAAGTTCTGCACGCTGGACAGACAAAGTGTCCACGAAGTGCACGTCATGCTTATATTTTAATCTTTGAAACCAGGTGGGTCAGCAAATGTGTCACGACTTGTTGCCAATGTGAGACAACCCGGACTTAACTCTGTCCCCGCTCTCCCTGCAGCCCGACCTGCGACTGGCAATGGACTACATGAACAACGCCCCCAACAGCTACAGCTCTGGAGACACCATGACCTCCTCCTTAGCCAACATGACCATCAACGACCAGCACCGCCAGGAGAACGGGGTCATCATGAAAGGTACGAGTCAAGTCGCTTTTATTTAAAAAGCTACGTTCACGTCACAACGTGATCTGCTTGCACGTATTTGATTGGCCCTTGCTGGATGACTTCATTCATGCAGCGCTGCGTGAACACGGTGACGTAATCCTGATGACATCATTTGTATTATCATTACATCGCGGTTCAGCTCAGCAGCATCCAACGTTCACGCCAGCACTCGTATAAAAACGCCTCTCTGCCGGTGAACTGTTAGAAATACACAAAAATTAATTTATCATTCATGATATTTTAGTTTACAAGGTTACAACAAGTGATCTTTCTGATATCAACCTACAGCTTCACAAAAATATCTGTTTTAATATTGTTTATGTGCAACAACAACAACAACAACGCCTGAGAATGTAGCTCTTTAAATCAACAACAATGCAAGTTTACATTTATTTACATACAATAATCCACTTTTTAATATATATATATTAATCATAATGAGGAAAATGTGTACAAAAGTACTTATAGAAAGCAAGCCGTTATAAACCAGTGATTTGGGACCTCGGCAATTAGAGGGAAGATGATAGAAATTATTTTATAAAAATAAATAAAATCTAATTATTACTATTATATTGTTATTTTATCTTTATTATTACTATTATGATTATTATTATAAATATAATTTATTTCCTAGAATTTGTATTAATTATTAAATAATTATTATAATGAACAATATTTGTATTATTATTAATTTAATTAATGAGAGTAAGGATTTATTTTTATTCTATTTTTTTATTTGTCATAGTATTGTCAGTGGGTTTTTATGTTTTGTCATGTGACCCAGCTGACTTGTGGGTAAAGTTTGAGGCCCTTAGTTTAAAAGTCAATCCGAGTCACTGTGGCTTTAAATTAGCGCTTTAATCCCAGAATATATTCCTAAATGATCTCAACGAGTCAAATCTCTCATGTACAGTTTTACTAAAAGTCACCGTGGTCTGTAGAGGTCGGGGGGGCAGACCCCCACAGTTTCAGCTGCGTTTGTTTTAATCAGCTTTACATAATGGATACAAGACATGCTTCACTGGCCCGAGTGCCCGGCTGCAGCTGCACTGTGCTCTGTAATCTGGGTCAGAACGAGCTCCTGTCTCCATCAAACAATCAGGCTCTTAACGACGCGCAGGAAGATAAAGCCACATGTGATGATAAATCCTGAAAGGATAAATAAATGTCTTGTTTGTCAGTTTCACAGTTAGATAAATAAATAACGGTCCTGGCGGATTGTTCAATAGCTAATAATCATTTTCAGTTTCTCCCCTCTCATCCCTTCTTATCAACCGTGCGGCCAATTAGTGCGTAGCCTAGCTTTTCCCAGTTTACAGCCCTCACTGGTGCAGTCGTTCTCCCCGTTTTCACTTCCCATCATCTCACGCACAAACAGGAAGCAGCAGCACACACAGTCAGGTCCGCCCGTCTGCGGTGAAACACTACGTGAGTATCTCATGCATCTGTAGAAGAGAGTAGAAGACGTAGTTAGGAAGTGTCATATTTGTAGTGTAAATGTTGTTGTGTGGTTGTGTTTAGTTCAGAGCAATAAATTGGGTTAAGAAATTTAATTTCCTTTCATAAATTAATTAGGAATCAATTTAAAATGTTATCCTGTCAGTCTTAATTTTACCCATAAATGCAGTTAAAGTGGCAAATACAAAAATGCATTTTATTCTATTTTTCTAAATCTTTTATCGTGTCGCAGATATGACAAAGTCAGTAAATCTAATGTAGAACATGGCGTCTGTGACAGAGAGAAACCCACAGAGGTTATCTCTCTGCAGCTCCTCTCAGCTTTAGAAAGAGTTTCATCTTATTGTTTATCACTGTCAGCGCTCTCATAGCGTCTTGTTCATCATGAAAGCTGTAAAAACAGTACACTAAGCAGCAGACAGACTCAGTTAAAGACCAGCTGCGTTCAGCAGATATTTGGTGGTGGAGACCAAAAACAGAACAAAAAGAGAGAGAATAGTGGACTGACATTTATCATGTGACACAAACACAAAGAGTATTAATGAATCATCATGTTGTCTGTAACCTACATAAACATAAAATATATAAATCTGTGTAAATAAACACTCTGAAATAGAAGTTAAGCCTGCAGGTACAAGTACACAACTCAGTAAAGATGTCTTGTCTCAATATTTTCAACACGGTATTGAAGTAAAGACTATACTGACCTAATTCTTTGCAAGGGTCTTAAAGAATTAGTCTGATTATTCTTTCTTCTTCTATATTTAATGGGTTTCATCTAGAACCCACCTAGAGGTTACCGCCAAGAACAATTATCTGAATTCAATCTGGATAAAATATGCATTTTAAAGCAATAATTTGGTGTCATATATGTATTTAATCTAATCATGAAGCCTTTAGATCTGTTTTAACAGGTTTTAATGGTTTTACTGCACAAACAGTTGATAGATAACTCAGACTGAATGTTTTAACCACTTCAAAAATTCTTTTTCACAGCTCACATGAACATTGGTTGTGTTCAAAGTGATTTTTTTTTTCACAGCAGCGTCACAATACACCTCCAGCTTGACTTCCGGTTTACCTTTAATTCACAGAGGCTGAAGCAGCTCTCAGTGAAAACGGTTTGAAACCTGAATCTGACCTCTGTGACGACGAGGTTCCACCTGGTACGCCTCACCTGCACTCCTCATGTCCCGAAGCTTTATTAACTCAATTTAACGCTCGTTTGGCATGTTTCAGTTTTCATTTCCCCTCTTCCACATTAAACTCCTTTTTGTTTCAGAGATAAAACTGAAGAAGTGTTCATCTTTGTTTGTTAATTTTCTTCTTTTCTTTCAGCATGTCTTGGTTTAATGTTCTGCTTTTCTGCCTGTTTGCTAATGTGTGCTTCAAACATGGTTTTCTGATATTTATACTGGTACATCTATCTGTGTTGTGCAATAAGAGAGACTCGCACCCCAAAGATAAGATAACGCCTGTAAGAATTAGCCACGGTAGCTCCCCTGCAGTCTGGGTCGAGCATGCTTTGATCGTAAACAATTTGAGTGACAGCGAGTCCAAAGCGTGGTGGAAAGTAAGGCCATCGGGTTCAAAACACTCCTTGATCTGTTGAACAGCTCCTGCAAACGTGAGAAATACCTCAGTGGCGAGGTGTCGTTTCAGAGCCCATTTAGCTTTCCGTAATCCTGAGAGATTAGGCTGAGATTGAAGGGTTGAACTGTTAGCTACATTTCTGACTGACTGACATCTATTCATCCTGCAGCAGAGACGTCTGCGGAGGAAGCCGGCGTTGCAGCTGAAGTGCCCGAGCTCTCAGAAACAGAGAGCCCCTCATGTGGAGACGAGGGGCAGCTTGGTACGCCTCCGGTCTTTCAGCTCCCGCCTCTTTTTTTTCAGCTGCTTGTGCATTTTCGGTTTCTTTTCCTGTTTGGCTTTGTTGGGATTCGCATTCTTACTTGAGAAAATTGACACCGCTCACATGTCTGCGTGATTAGCTGTTTAGCTTAGCTTAGCTTAGCATAAAGACTGGAAACAAGGGGAAACAGCTAGCCTAGCTCTGTCCAAAGCACATCTAAAGCTCACTAATTAACCATGCTGGACAGCATATGAGTCGGGATTCAACTACAGATAATTTTATCAATGAATCAATCGGTCTATAAGACATCATAAAAGAGTGAAAGAGTCCAATTTCTTATATCACAGGGCACTCAAATGTCTTGTTTTGTCTGACTAACGGTCTGAAAAGTAAAGTATAGTAACGAAAGTAAAGTAAAGCAACGAGTGATGTAATTTATTTTGATGAAATTTGAATTGATGACATTTTTAAAGGTAATCAACATGCTGTATTTTGGGTTTTTTAAATCAGCACAAACACCAAAGTGTGAAAATGTCTATTTGTGATTTAACAGGGATTATTTGCAGGATTATTTTTTGCAGTAACTTCCTGATTTCTTGAACTCTTGTCGTCATCTTGACGTTTCCAGGCAGCCAAATAATTAAAAAAAATTGTTTTTCTACACTTATACAAATACGATTTAACATGTTATTTAGAGCTTTAGCCAGGCTAGCTGTTTCCATCTGCTTTCAGTCTTTGTGCTAAGCTAAGCTAACCGGCTGTCACTTCATACATAAAGAGTTGTGTTGATCTTCTCATCTAACTGGCTGCAAGAAAGCAGATGAGTTTTGAAGGATTCCTTTAAGTTGTTTAACCAAAGCTGCTCTTAAAAATTACGCTTATTTTCTTTTTCTTTCAGCTTCCTAACTGGAAAAGAGTGTTTTCTTTTTGTTGCTTCTTCTTTTCCCTCGTGCTCGCTCTCACGGTTGATACTTTGCTCCTTTCAGAACTGCAACTTGATCTTAAACGGACTGAAACGTGTCCTTGTTGTTATAAAAGTAGAAGATGGTTACATCCCGGCTATTTCAGAATGAGGAGGAATGTGCCAAACCGCAGGCTGATTTAAGACTCCTGTGATCTGTTAAACAGATGCAGCGCTCCCGGTTGTGGGGGAACGCCAGAATAATGTTAAAACCAGAAGTACCACACGGAGCCCCAGTTAGGTGTGGCACCGCTGGTCCACGTCAGACCTGAATATTTGCATATTGATCTCTGTGTTTGAGTGATTTATTGTAACAGTTATGTGCTCTGGCTTTCTGTATTAACTGATTATATGCTGTATGAAGGCTTTGTATTGATTTCTGAGTGTATTAATCAGTCGTGAATGACAGGAACTCATTGCTAATGTCTTTTTTCCATTTGTCTCGTCACGTTCAAGCAGCAGGAGGAGCAGCTTCAACAGGTAGGCTGTTTCATGTTGTATTGATCGCTCTTTGACTGTATTTATCTACTGTGGGAGATGGATATGAGTACAGTTATAACTCCAGATGGACAAAAAGATGTTCTCCGCAATCAGTTTTCATAATATCATGTGTGTTACGCCAATAATAATAGACATTTACAGGGTTTAATTACTAGTAGTTGATCATTTAAACTATGTAAAAAGCTAATTTTACATTGATTAATTACATTTTGCATTAAATTATTATTAATATATTATAATATATGTGCTGTAGATATGTAAAAAGATCATTAAATTTTCCGTTTTCCTCATTCTGTCTTTAGATATTTAAAATTTAAAAAGAACCACATAGTCAATTTCATTTATTTACTTTTAAAGCTGCAGTATCTTGTTTTCTATACATTATTATTGTTAATATATATATTTTTTTATTTTTTATTATTACATTTTAAAAGCGTAATTATTCATTCATAATTCAAAAGAAAAATAAGGACCTATAACCATTAATTAAGCTTTTAATGCATCCTTTAACTGCTAGTAGTTGGGGTGTCACACTCCAGACCCCAATAGACTTTTTTGTGTTTTAACAGTTTGTTTCAAAGGTTTTTTGGGAGGACTGCATTATTTTACAGTTCACAGAAGCAGTTTATTTCATATCTTATTCACTATTTTTACGATGAAAAAGACAAATTTGAGTGGTCTCCTGTTTGTATTTGTTCACTGGTATGCATCATCTGTTGTCTGTCACCCCGGTGCGATGCATTAATGTCCATCTCCATCTCATTTTACTTTCATGTGAGCCACCATTGATCACGTTTTGCATCTTCACCTTTCATAGCTCTCTCAGTTTTTTCTGGCTTGTGAAATATTAAAACGGACTCTTTGATTTCATCAGTTGTACAGTTCTGTTCACTCTTTTTTTTTTTTTTTCAATGGGGAGATGGAAAACAAGTGCTGTGAATGTCATCATTAATCTGCTTTCCAAACAAATTAGCAAAGCCTGGTGCTTCTGCAGTCCGCAGTGAGTTTGCGTTTGCGGGCGACGGGTCAAATCCTGCCGGGGCGGTCGTTGACTTCATGGGAGCTTCCTGCCCCTTGGACCCAGGAAATGAGGCGGTGGGTGAGTGCGGGAACAGGCTGAGTGAGTCCTCGTGGGCCTCTGAAGACCTGGGCTCCGGGCCGGAGATCAGACGGGACGACGGGGGGAGCCCCGCGGACTCTCAGAGGGCGATCAGCCTCGACGCCTCCGTGGGCCTGGCCGAAATGAGCAATCTGTCTGGGATGTCTTTAGTTCGCAGCGAGGCTTTGGAAGACCTGACGTCCATCGGACACAGAAGCTCGAGTATCAGTCAAGGAGAGGAGTCTCTCGTCTCTGAAGATGGAGCGGATTTAAAGTCCGGAAACACCCCCCCAGAAGCACAAGACACCCAAAATCTGTCACACTTTGACTCTCAATCAGAAGATCTTCACAGCGGTAGGGGCGTTTCCCAGAACGATAGCCTGTTAAGCAAAATGCCATCTGAAAACAGCAGCCGTGACTCATCGTTACACAGGGCCGGCTATTCAAAGAACCACATTTCTAATGAGTCAGACTTGAGTGTGGCTCAGACCACCAGTACCGCCGAGCTCCAGAAAACTCCCCCCCAAAGCCCTGCAGCCAGAAAGTCTTTGGTTCCAGTCGCTATTTTCAAAGGTCTGTTTGCTGTCGTGTTCACCACTTCAGAGTCCTCTTCAGTTAACTCCTTCCACTTCTTTTACAATGCAGCTTCTACCGTATGTTATGCTGCACTCCCCCCCCCCCCCCCCCCCCCCCCAAGTTTTTTCTCTATTGGACGTTAACTTTGACCCGAGGAGAAGCTTGTTGTCCTCCCTCCCCACTTTTCGTTTCATGTCTCCATCTCTGCTCACCTTGCTGGTTAATGCGGCCCACAGAAAAAAAAATCCACCTTTTCTTTTTTGGGTTTCTACAAGCACTTTGTGTCACCATGCATGCTGCATATCACCAAAATTTCATTTTTGTTTTTTGTTTCATTGCCATGTGAATGTGTTTAGGCACACACTGGGTAGCAAAGGTCTTTCACTTGGGTAGAAAATAAAGAAGAAATGAAAGTATATTAAACTTTAAATCTAAAATCTGCTTCTCTTTTCTGAATGTAGCTCAAGCAAAGATGGATAACAGCTCTGCAGATAAGGTACGTGACCAGGAACATTATTAAAGATGTCAATCATTTCTTTTGTTAAAGGGATCGTTCTGGTTTATTACAATTTGGGACATATTTTTCTAGCTTTGTAGCATTTTTTCTATCAGTTCTTGCACATTTGATCTACAAACATTGCAACAGTGGAGCAAGACACATTCAGTCAGATGATCAGACAGGTTGTGAATAAATCTCCAGGTTAGACAGCTCGTGTTTTGAGACTTTGAGAGCATCGGTTTGTTAAAATCATAGTCTGTA
Organism: Cebidichthys violaceus; assembly: GCF_023349555.1. Taxonomy (NCBI): domain Eukaryota; kingdom Metazoa; phylum Chordata; class Actinopteri; order Perciformes; family Stichaeidae; genus Cebidichthys; species Cebidichthys violaceus. The sequence continues at coordinate 118,785 of NW_027176950.1, read as the reverse complement.
TAGAAGGAATGGGCGTTGTTATTGTGACATCGACCATTGGTTTGTGGACTACAGTTTTGAAGCATCGAATTTGTCATTTTGGACGTTGCCATCTTGTTTTAGTGCAACCAATGAACAGGAACTGACCATGTTTGGACTGAGGAGGAGTGACGTAGAGATGCCGTATACGTCTCTGGTAGATAGACCTGTCAATCACTGTGTAGCCCCGCCCCTAAATCATACCCTGCTTTATGGTCTATTTGACTCTAAATGGACCATCATTTACTAAATGAACATCATGCTGTATTGAAGAAGACTTGAAACTAGAGATTGAGACCATAAACTCATGTTTACAATGTTTACTGAGGTAATAAATCAAGAGAGTAATTTTCTCATAGACTTCTATACAACCAGAGGAGTCGCCCCCTGATGGACATTAGAGAGAATGCAACTTTAACACATGAAGCTTTGGATTCACTTTTCAGAACCGGAGGTTGCTGTCTGGTTAAAATACCTAAAGTAACTTATATTTAGGTTTATGTGACTAGGACCTTTACTGGCCGTGTGCATTATGACTCTTTTGTGTCATGAAGAAAAAGTGGAAGTCAAATCTTTTAGAGAGGAGGTTGGGTTGGAAGATTTTCTGTTTCTGTTTCTGTTCTTAATTAAATGTCCAGCACTCACAGAGCGGCTTAATCATTCATTTGGAGTCGTGTTTATGTTTGTGTAAGTTCAGTGTTTTCTCTCTTTTAGCTCTGTTTTTGGTCTCCACCACCTCCTGAGACAAATATTTGTCTCTTGAGCTGCTAAATGCTCCACTATGTTAGCCAACTAGTCTCTAACTGTGCCTGTCTGCTGTTTGCTGCTGAGTAGAGTTACTTTTTACAGTGTTATCTTCAAAACAAAAGTTGTCTACTGGAAACTATGCTGATGAGAGCTGTGAGAGTGAACTAAGACAGTACTAAGTACAAGGAGCTTAAAGATGCTAAAAACCCTCTGTAGATTGTTTTTGTGTCTACACCTAACCAAACCATAGCAGAGAGATTTTAATGGTTTCAGGAGTATCAGATAATAAAATTACGTATTTTGTCATTTAGTTTGGAGCATGTGTTGCGTGTTTCTTTCCTCATCACTTTACGAGAGTACATTTTTTACAGCTGATAGAATTGACGACCCAAGTTGTAACTAACCGGAATAATCCTTTTTATGAAACGCAATCATTCTTTTCCATCATTTCTCATTTGTTGAGTCATTCCTCTGTTTTATGTTCATTATCATGAGAACTTTTGTTCTTCATTTTTTCATTTTTTCCCCCTCCTCATGAAAAAGACCCAAACTGCCACCAAACCAACCACTTCCCTTAAAAGACCATCCATAGTCACCAGGGGCAACAAAACACACCCTTCCTCCCGAAACGGCCCCAGCTCCATCCCCATTAAAGCCAGCAGCCCGGGGCCCAAGCAGCCCGGAGTAAGTACAGCTCTGAACCCTGAGCTGGGTTCAGGTTGTGAAACACACAATGGATGGACGCGCAATTTCCTCGTCATCTTTTGAGAGGTTAAAGAAATATTAAATGCACCAAAACCTACATCTTTTATTGTAAGTTACCATGAACACCAACCAAAGCCTCTTCCATTCATCACTGATGACTTCGTTTGTGAACAAGATTTATGTGACTTTCTGAGGTAAAAGCAGCGTCTCTGCTGAAAACTAAATCACCTTTCATTCTTCTTTTTTAGAGCCTCGGTGGTGCAAAACCTCAAACCCCCGGAATCAAAACTTCTGTCAGAACTGCAGCTCAACAAGGTACGAAAACTTCACATTTAAGTGTTTTCATTTAACATGAATAATTTTCATTTCTTTTTTTATTCAAGTGATTTTATAAGGAGTAAGATTTAAGGATTACTTATGATGTGTCATATTTTTTTTGTAATGCAGCTAGTGCCAAGAAACCTCCCACTCCAAAAAATGGCAAAGGTAAAAAAAAAAAGAAGAAAAAAAAGGCTAATCATTAGAGATCACTTTTAGCTTAGCATATAGCCACAATACCACAGTGTGATCCAGTCCTGGATCAAACTTGGTCCGCTTCTAGCCGGCAAAGATCCTAGTCTTTATGTGTTTCTATTTATTATTTTACTTTCATCCACGAATTGTTTAAAACTCTCTGACTCGTCGCTTCTCCGATTGCTTAAGACGGGAGCGGACAGAGCAGCCCTGGCACTCCGAAATCTCCCGCTAGCCAAGCGCTCTCTGCCAAGGCGGCGGCCGAGGCCAACAAAGTGAAGAGGGTCGCGGTGGTGCGCTCCACGCCCAAATCCCCGGGCTCGCTGAAGAGCCGCCCGCCGGCCCCTCTGGCCGCGGCCGCACCCATGCCGGACCTGAAGCACGTCAGGTCCAAGATCGGCTCCACAGAGAACATGAAGCACCAGCCGGGAGGTGGAAAGGTAATCTGAATCCTTTATCCAGCTGTTACACTGAGTGCACCTCATACCGCATGCAGTCCATCCCTGTTCTACAGTCTGCAGGTCAGAGGTTTAGATCCAGTTCTGGAGGCAGAAATGATCTTATTGGAAAGTTTAAACCTCACTAAGCAGATCTAGATCTACTAACTTCCAAGACACATGGCGTTAATACAAAACCTATTTCAAAAGGTGCTCTTTGTGGTCTTAAAAACTTTTTGACCACATTTCCTTTCTTGCAAACCCCACTTTAAGAATAATTTATAATAATAATATTTATATTTAATAACCTGCATTGTTGCAAGTTTGTTAGCTTTGTCTTTAGAAGCACAACAAACTTCTTGGTGGAAACTGTCACTGCATTTTCAAATAAAAAAGGCTTAAACACTGGATCCGCCCACTGGGTTGGAATCAGCCAATCAGCAAGTTTCTGCTTTCAGAGCCTCTGAGAAATGTTTGTGGAACTAAAACTCCTTTTGATGTTTTGAGTGTCGTCTGATCAATACAGTCCAATGTGCTTTGAGTGTGAGGATGTCAGTGTACTGTGTGTGTGTGTGTGTGTATGTATGGGAGGTCCATTTTAGCATTAAAAGCACTGCAGAGTCTTTGTTATAAATTTGTCTTGGCTACAGTCACTCGTCGGATGTTTTACTGCTGAAATTTAGAGGAAATTTGTGTTGTGATATTTATGGACCAAATATAAATAATTGAAAGTGTGAGGATATTTATCTCCCTGACGTTTAAATGGCGGATCAAAGAAACAGAAGAGAGGAGGAGCACACACATTGTAATGATTCCTGTATTTGGTCCTCGAAGGAAATGAGAGGAAGAGTTTCATGACCAGTTTGGAATACAGCCCAGTTTCATTTAATAGGAGACAAACGGACATTTCCATTCAAATCAACGTGGCTGGGTGGTCAGAGTGGCAGCCGTTGCCATTGTGACCATTGTAGAGGGCTAACTTCTGAATAAACTATGACTTGGAGTAACGTTACGAAGCGTAGAGAGCCGGAGTAACTTCAACAACTTAATGCTTCATCCACACACTGTTGTCAACGCGAAGGAAAGCACATTGCTATCGACAGTTTCTGTAACCAGTGTGGCATTAAAGCACGGTGGAATTAGTAAGTTAACTAGCTAGCCTGCTTATTCCACCATGCTTTAATGCTACACTTGTTACAGGAAAATGAGCCGAATAGGGGGCTTGTCCTCCGCCTTACTCCCCTGCGAAGGACAAGCTAGCTAGCTAACTAGCCATTTATCCGTCTCCAGAGCTGCGTCCTGCGACAACTAAAAAACAATCGCCATTTTCTTTCATTCTAGTCAAATGACTATGGAAAACAGTCCAATGTCCGCTCTACTCCTATTCTGTTTCTATGGCTATCTCTTTTCCTCTCCTACACCTCAGCCTGCATGCTACACAAAGCAACCCAAGTAAAGTAAAGTTTCTCTCAGGCTTCACAGCTCATGTGTCAAACCATCATCTCCGCTCAAAAATCTAAACGCTGCCGTTTTTCATTCTTCCAGGTACAAATCCTTCATCAGAAGGTGGACTATAGTAGTGTCCAGTCTAAGTGTGGCTCCAAAGACTATGTGACTCATGTACCCGGTGGCGGCAATGTGAGTAACTGAGGGATGAACTCAACACCAGACTCTTGAGTATCTCTGCAGTTATGAGCATCAAAACCAACTTTTGGTAAAAAAGGAAAAAAAGGATATAAAGAAGAAGGTGCTCTCTTGTTTTTGCTCTCCTTGTTTTTGCTCTCCGATGGACTTCTAACTGGAATATGTACAAATATGTCCCAATCTGCTCCATAAGACACTTTAATATTTAGCTTTTTCTCTTAAAGTTCACCAAAAGCTCAAGGTGCAATTAACCAAAAGCTCACTGCTTTAATGCGTTAAAGTTGGCATCTGTAACATTTGATTAGTTATTATATGATCTATATGGTCATTAATGTGTGCTGAAGTAGAGAAATACAGATTTTTGAAATATTACATGTTGGGTCTCACCTGTCCTGGTTCAGTAACGGAGCCAGAAGTGTCACATTCTGCATAATATTTGTATATTTATACACTAAAGTTTATAAGAATACACCCAGTAGTATCTATTGTGGTGGAATCAAATGAGTGTGACAAACGTACAAAGTTATGGATGGCAGCTTTAATGAAATGAGTCCAAAAATATGTCTTATATTTCCTCCATTTTGGGCTGATCCCCCTCTATTCTCATTTTAAATCTTCTGAAGACTTGTATTTTTATTCTTGCACTTCTGCAGGTTCAAATCCTGGATAAGAAGATGGACGTGGCCAACGTCCAAGCTCGCTGTGGATCTAAAGACAACATAAAGCACACACCCGGTGGAGGCAAGGTGTGGAACCCTTTTGATTGACTTTCACTTAATAATTGCACTTATTTTAATTTTTTTCTGAGCTCACATATAGTATTTATATAGTAGTGTTGCCATTTGATGGTCTCACTCTCATAAAAGTCCTTCCCCGTCCTCTTTAATCAGCCATGTTCTCTGGTTAGATCTAACTTCCTCTCCAGCACGGGTCCTCACTCGCAGCTCTGCTGCTGTTGCTTCCTCCAGGATAACCGTCTTTCATATCAACTTTCCAGGTTCAAATTGTTGAAAAGAAGCTGGACTTAAGCAGCGTGCAGTCCCGGTGTGGCTCCAAAGATAATGTAAAACATGTACCCGGTGGTGGCAATGTGAGTAGATAAGGGATTTGGCCCCGTGGCGAGCTGCAGGTATGCAGCTGTCGCCAAAAAACCTTCTTGTTGCTTCTCCTGAATGCATCTTCACAAAGGAGCAGGATGTCAGCGTGCACGAAACCTGCTGTGTGTTCAACCCTCCTGACCTCGATACTCCCAAAACTGTTAACACCTCCTTTTAACGGTTTATCACTAATACACAGGCATGAGCATTTCATACTGATGACTAGAGCAGCACTAAACCAGAGATCAGTGGTGGAACGTAACCAAGTACATTTACTCAAGTGTTGTACTTTAAGTTACTGTGAGCATCCTGCTGCAGTAAAATGAGTTTTTTTAAAGGGACTCTGGTGCTGAGGAACAATACCACTTTAGTCCACAGGGGCCGCCAAAATCAACAAAGTGAAAGTTCCTCATAGTAGCTTTAAGTACACATTAGAATTACTTGTACCTTTATATATTCTATGCAACTTTACTATTGTACTTTTTGCTTTCCTTCATTTATTGAATCACTTCAGTTACTTTCCACATTAAGATTAATACATACAAAACATATGAAGAGTTTATAAAATATGATGCATTGTCATGGGACAATTTTAACTCCTCCAGGTCAAGTTTTCAAAATCTGTCACTTTGTACCCTCTCCCCATCATACAACATCCCTACAGTTCCCATAATTTGTGGGTTTTGGGGGGAAGTGTGAGTCCCTGTATTTTTGCCTATATTTGCATATATTTTGGCTTATTGGCACCATTACAAGCATGCCAAATTAACTATTAGTAGTTCCTGTTTGCAGTGTACTCATGGATATACAGACAACTATCACCGGATTACTTTGATACTGAAGAAAACTTAAAAACATGATTTTTCGCAGTCAGGTTCTGCAGTTATGACTTTATTTTTCTAGAGGATTTATCAGCCACGTTCTCTGGTTCTCTGGTTAGATCTCCCTCCTCCAACATCTAACTTCCTCTCCAGCACGGGTCCTCACTCGCAGCTCTGCTGCTGTTGCTTCCTCCAGGATAACCGTCTTTCATATCAACTTTCCAGGTTCAAATTGTTGAAAAGAAGCTGGACTTAAGCAGCGTGCAGTCCCGGTGTGGCTCCAAAGATAATATGAAACATGTACCCGGTGGTGGCAATGTGAGTAGATAAGGGATTTGGCCCCGTGGCGAGCTGCAGGTATGCAGCTGTCGCCAAAAAACCTTCTTGTTGCTTCTCCTGAATGCATCTTCACAAAGGAGCAGGATGTCAGCGTGCACGAAACCTGCTGTGTGTTCAACCCTCCTGACCTCGATACTCCCAAAACTGTTAACACCTCCTTTTAACGGTTTATCACTAATACACAGGCATGAGCATTTCATACTGATGACTAGAGCAGCACTAAACCAGAGATCAGTGGTGGAACGTAACCAAGTACATTTACTCAAGTGTTGTACTTTAAGTTACTGTGAGCATCCTGCTGCAGTAAAATGAGTTTTTTAAAGGGACTCTGGTGCTGAGGAACAATACCACTTTAGTCCACAGGGGCCGCCAAAATCAACAAAGTGAAAGTTCCTCATAGTAGCTTTAAGTACACATTAGAGTTACTTGTACCTTTATATATTCTATGCAACTTTACTATTGTACTTTTTGCTTTCCTTCATTTATTGAATCACTTCAGTTACTTTCCACATTAAGATTAATACATACAAAACAAATGAACAGTTTAGAAAATATGTTATAGATTAAACAAACAGTGTATTCTTTTATAGATGAAATGATTAATTCATTAAAATGAAAAAAAAATGTATTACACGGCTTTGTTGAATACTCAATTCTGATTGGTCGACTATGGACGAAATTCTGATCTTCGTACTCAGTGAGAGGAATGTTTTCTGTAGCGAATGCAATACAAGAGATTTATAACCAATAAGATAATTTTTAAATCAATATTTTATGTAAAATTATCGATTTCTGTCGTGATAAGTTTTAAATGCTCTTTTCATGATTCCAGCTTCTCAAAAGTGTCGATTAGCGGCTTTTTCCTTTGTCTGAAATGACAATAAACTGAATAAGTTTAAGGTCAGATGACTGCATTTCTCAGTATAATTAAAATGTTAACAACCCAGACAATCAATCTATTAATTAAGAAAATAATCAAAAGATTAATCTATGATCGAACAAGTCATTTTATATAAAAAGGCCATAAAATCCTGCTTTTACATGAATGCATTATAGTGAGTATAACAATCACAAGGGACATTTTTACACTTTCAACACTTTAAGTACATTTTCCTAATAACACTTAAAGGACTTATATTCGTAACAGTGTTTTTAAATATGGTGTTAGTACTTTTACTGAAGTAAATCATCTGGATCTTTCCTCCACCGCTGCCACAGATATACACCGTGTCTCTACTGAATCTTAGATTTGAATTAGTTTCCATAAAGTCTTTTTCGTAGGTTAAGTTTTCAGAGCATCTACTGTCTTAGCTAACAGTGTTATGTAATGCTCATGTTCTTCTGTAAGCTTGATAACCGTTGAATCTGTGCTTGTCGGTTCGACTGTGATCAGAAAGTGTTTGCCACCCAAACTGGCCCCTTAAACAAACATGCATGAATCCTGTGTGTGTTTTTTGGGGATTTATGCAAACTGCCTCAAGTTGCAAGATCAATTTTTTTCTTATTTCATAACAGAAAATCTATATTAAAAAAAAAAAGAAATATGAATTCCCACTAAAGAGAACTAATTGTGTCCTAAAAGAAGAAGTGCACAAAGAGTCTCTGTCCAAACTGTGCCTGTTGTGATGAGCGCTGAGATGACCTCAGCTGAGAGACTGAGCGCTTTGTGTTACGAGACAATCGGCCATAACAGGAGAGACGACACTGTGACGCACGGCTGAGAAAAAGACATCATCGATTAGACACTTAATACTAAACATTTTGAGTTGAGACTTTAATATTTAACCCAGCTAGTCTTCACGTGTATGATATAGACTGGGTTACACCAACATAGAGCTTGCAAAGCTAGAGCTTCTCTTCCGAGTCATCATGAGTGATGTCAATCATTTTGAGGCAAGAAATCAACTGTAAATTTTAAATATTGGCATTTTTGTGAACGTTTATTAGATTGATCATATTATATAAATGGTAGCTTCTCATAAATACGAAAATAGGCATGTATAATAATAATAATCTCTCTAGTGTCCATCAGGGGGCGACTCCTCTGGTTGTATAGAAGTCTATGAGAAAATGACTCTACTTCTCTCTTGATTTATTACCTCAGTAAACATTGTAAACATGAGTTTATGGTCTCAATCTCTAGTTTCAAGTCTTCTTCAATACAGCATGATGTTCATTTAGTAAATTATGGTCCATTTAGAGTCAAACAGACCATAAAGAGGAGGATGCTTTAGGGCGGGGCTACCTTGTGATTGACCAGAGACGTATACGGCGTCTCTACGTCACTCCTCCTCAGTCTGAATATGGTCACTTCCGTCCATTGGCTGCCAAAAAACAACATGGCGACGGCCGTAATCCAAGATAGCGATGGTGAAATCACCAAATTCGAGGCTTCAAAACATCACAACGTCTACATCCTCGTCTTATATACAGTCTGTGGTCAAATTAACCTATTCATTAACTAACTGTTAATGAATACAGAGCAGTCGAAAGTTTCCGTTCCCCCCGTCTTTTATAGACTATAGATCCCTACAGCACACAAATGTATTTATTTATTTATTTTAATTTGGGGAAACAAGCGTCGTCATGTTCATTAAACTTCATGTAATTTTGATTTAAACTTGGATTTACTAAACAAAGATTTGTTTTTATTTGTGCAACAGAGCTCTGCTTAACTTTAAATAGGATTTACTCATTTTAAACCTACTTATGCTAACTCTGATTAGAACTAATCTCAGATTAAATTAATCCGTGTGGGTGCAACTCAGTCTTAGTGTGTTATTGATCTGTGTTTTCTTCCTGGTAGCTGTTGTAGACAACTAACAGGCCAGTTTATAGCATCAGTTCCTCTATAGTTGCACGTAAACCTACGAGTTCAATGTGACGTCTGTTGCTCTAGTTTTAAAACTTTGTTTCTGCTTTGTTTTGTCACCTTCACAGGTTCAGATTGTTCACAAAAAGATTGATCTGACCAACGTTCAATCGAAATGTGGATCGAAAGCCAACATTCGTCATAAGCCAGGTACGTTTGTGTTCGTGGTATCCTGCAAGACCGAAAATAATCAATGGACATAAACTCTTTATTTCAAAAGAAGAAAGTATGTTTGTATATCATTATTAGTATTATTTCAATTTAATTGTGAATTATCAATTTCAAGCATTTTTGAACATTTACGAAGTCTCCAACAAATGAATATATATTTGTGTATTAGAACTTCTTCTTCTTTGTTAACTCATTAATCGTCTCATGACCCCTCAGATTTATCTAGGGACCCTTTAGAGGAGCCTGACCCCTAGGTTGGGAACCACTGGACTAAGCTGTAAATAAAATGAATCCACCTGGAGCAGCTGCAACAATAAAATGCTGCGTACACATTGGTGCATCTGTATTAACAATTAATAACGTCCGCTATATTGAAATATCAGTCACTGGAGAACAAGTGCTTTTACTTTTTATACTTAAAAGTACATTTTGCAGATAATCTGAGTTTTACTTAAGTAGAAATTTGGATGCAGGTCTTTTACACTGTTGAATTAGTACTTTTACACACACACACACACACACACACACACACACACACACACACATATATACATACATATATACATACATATATATATATATATATATATATATATATATATATATATATATATATTTATTTATTTAACTTAATAATAATGGTGTTTTCACCAGGTGGAGGAAATATTGAGATCAAAAATGAGAAGATTGAATTCAAAGGTCAGTCTAAGATTGGCTCTCTTGACAACATCGGCCACGTCCCTGGAGGAGGACAAAGAAGGGTAAGAACACGAGATCAAGTATTTCTTATTATTACTGGATGGTTGTCGCCCTTCTTTGTGACATCGTGTTCGGCCAGTTCTGCTGTTTGCATAGCTAAAGCTTTTTATCTGCATAAGTAGAGTTCGCTCCTCTATTATAGAGTAACAGCTTTCACCCATGATGACCTGCAGACTTACAGTACCTGAAGATCCTTTAGAGAGATGTTTATGATAATTAAAAATAAGATATTATGAATTTAAAAAGTGTCACTTAAAGAACAGTGATCTTTGTTGTGATTACAACAAAGATTACATATAATAATAGAAAATAAAAAAAGTATGAAACAATATCAGGTCTGTATCAAGGAAGCTATATATATAGTATTAGTACATTAATAATGCAGCAATTTGTGTAGCATATCTAATATTTATTATATTACCATTATTATGTAAAGCAAGTTGAAATCTGAATCAGGTTCAGCAGGTTAAGAAAATAATATAAAATCGAAATTTGCAAATGTTCACAGTATGAAGGATATTATCATTTTCTAGATTTGAATATGTATAAAAGTGCAGGAAATATATTTTTTTATATTTTTAATTAGTTGTTTGTCTGCACCAGATTTCACTCAAAAACGAGTCCTGATTTTGATGTCATGCATTGCAGCTTTTATCAACCATCTTTTGAAAGGGCTGGCAGACTTCGCCTCACCCACAATACAACTTAGATTCAGTTAGAATTCACCAACACTTATATTTCAACGGGTTTCACACAAAAAAACGAACATTTTAAGATTTAAGGAGCTGAAAATGCACCGCTTAGTCATTCATCTCATACTTTCCTCCCCTGAGTTTGGCACCTTTCTCCCTCTTTTATTCAAGCTTCCATCTTCTCCATCTCGCTGATTTAATCATAATTTTTTCATTTGTTGTCATTATCTTTTGGTTCTTCATTTGGTTGTGTTGCGTTTTGATTTCTGTTGATGCCATCACATGTATTTTTGTTGCATGCCTTGTCATTCCTCTGGTGGGGCTCGTCTGTAGAGGGAGAAGGGGAAGGAAACAGAGGGGAGTACCTCAGACAGCCCCTCAATCCCCTCCCCCGCTGTCACCCCCCCTCAGTCACCACAGACTGTCCCCTCAGCTCCCATCACACCCATCTTGACGAACCCCCTCATAAAGATTGAGGACTCCTGTAAGTACTCACAAGCTGTGTGTCGTCGGCTGCTTTAAACAGCAGCACAAACGTTTTTTCTTTTTCATTTCACTTCATTTTTGTAACTTTTTTACAGGTTTTAAGGGGTTAAACATGCAACCAAAACATGCTACATTGCATAGCCACATATATGTGGACACCTGAAACTTACACTGTATAAGTCTGTTCCAAAACTATGAGCATTAATCTGCTACTATAACAGCTGGATCCCTAAATTGGCACTCGGGTATAAAATCTCTGAGAACCACTGGTATAGTATTGCATATAATAATGTAATAAACATACTTGTGTGCTATAAAGTGTGTGATAATATAGTACGTTGAAAAAAGTCATTAAAAAGTCATAGTATAACATGTTGAAAAAAGTCATAGTATAGTATGTCTCAAAAAGTCATAGTATAACATGTCGAAAAAAGTCATAAAAAGTCATAGTATAGTATGTCTCAAAAAGTAATAAAAAGTCATAGTATAGTATGTCTCAAAAAGTCATAAAAAGTCATAAAAAGTCATAGTATAGTATGTCTCAAAAAGTAATAAAAAGTCATAGTATAGTATGTCTCAAAAAGTCATATTATAGTATGTCTCAAAAAGTCATAAAAAGTCATATTATAGTATGTCGAAAAAGGTCATATTATAGTATGTTGAAAAAAGTCAAATTATAGTATGTTGAAAAAAGTCATATTGTAGTATGTCAAAAAAAGTCATAGTATAGTATGTTGAAAAAAGTCATAGCATAGTATGTTGAAAAAAGTCATAGTATAGTATGTTGAAAAAGTCATAAAGTATGTTGAAAGAAGTCATAGTATAGTATGTCAAAAAAGTCATAGTATAGTATGTCAAAAAAAGTCATAGTATACTATGTTGAAAAAAGTCATATTATAGTATGTTGAAAAAAGTCATGGTATAGTATGTTGAAAAAAGTTATATTATAGCATGCTGAAAAAAGTCATAGTATGTCGAAAAAAGTCATGAAAAAGTCATCGTATAGTATGTCCAAAAAAGTCATCGTATAGTATGTCCAAAAAAGTCATAGTATAGTATGTCCAAAAAAATCATAGTATAGTATGTCCAAAAAAATCATAAAAAGTCATCGTATAGTATGTCCAAAAAAGTCATAGTATAGTATGTTGGAAAAAGTCATGAAAAAGTCATCGTATAACATGTCGAAAAAAGTCATAGTATAGCATGTCGAAAAAAGTCATAGTATAACATGTCGAAAAAAGTCATAGTATAATATGTAGAAAAAAATCATAGTATAGTATGTCGAAAAAAGTCATGAAAAAGTCTCATAATATAACTTGTTGAAAAAAGTCATAGTATAGTATGTCGAAAAAAGTCATAGTATAGCATGTTGAAAAAAGTCATAGTATAGTATGTCGAAAAAAGTCATAGTATAGCATGTTGAAAAAAGTCATAGTATAGTATTTCGGAAAAAGTCATAAAAAGTCATAGTAAAACATGTCAAAAAAAGTCATAGTATAGTATGTCGAAAAAGTAATGAAAAAGTCATCGTATAACATGTCGAAAAAAGTCATATTGTAGTATTTCGAAAAAAGTCATAGTATAGTATGTCAAAAAAAGTCATAGTATAGTATGTCGAAAAAAGTCATGAAAAAGTCATCGTATAGTATGTCCAAAAAAGTCATAGTATAGTATGTCCAAAAAAATCATAAAAAGTCATCGTATAGTATGTCGAAAAAAGTCATAGTATAGTATGTTGGAAAAAGTCATGAAAAAGTCATCGTATAACATGTCGAAAAAAGTCATAGTATAGCATGTCGAAAAAAGTCATAGTATAGTATGTTGAAAAAAGTCATAGTATAGTATTTCGGAAAAAGTCATGAAAAAGTCATAGTATAACATGTCGAAAAAAGTCATAATATAGTATTTCGGAAAAAGTCATGAAAAAGTCATAGTATAACATGTCGAAAAAATTCATGAAAAAGTCATAGTATAGTATGTCAAAAAAAGTCATAGTATAGTATGTCGGAAAAAGTATGAAAAAGTCATCGTATAGTATGTCCAAAAAAGTCATAGTATAGTATGTCCAAAAAAGTAATGAAAAAGTCATAGTATAGTATGTTGAAAAAAGTCATAGTATAACATGTCGAAAAAAGTCATAGTATAGTATGTAGAAAAAAATCATAGTATAGTATGTCGAAAAAAGTCATGAAAAAGTCTCATAATATAACTTGTTGAAAAAAGTCATAGTATAGTATGTCGAAAAAAGTCATAGTATAGCATGTTGAAAAAAGTCATAGTATAGTATGTCGAAAAAAGTCATAGTATAGCATGTTGAAAAAAGTCATAGTATAGTATTTCGGAAAAAGTCATAAAAAGTCATAGTAAAACATGTCAAAAAAAGTCATAGTATAGTATGTCGAAAAAGTAATGAAAAAGTCATCGTATAACATGTCGAAAAAAGTCATATTGTAGTATTTCGAAAAAAGTCATAGTATAGTATGTCAAAAAAAGTCATAGTATAGTATGTCGAAAAAAGTCATGAAAAAGTCATCGTATAGTATGTCCAAAAAAGTCATAGTATAGTATGTCCAAAAAAATCATAAAAAGTCATCGTATAGTATGTCGAAAAAAGTCATAGTATAGTATGTTGGAAAAAGTCATGAAAAAGTCATCGTATAACATGTCGAAAAAAGTCATAGTATAGCATGTCGAAAAAAGTCATAGTATAGTATGTTGAAAAAAGTCATAGTATAGTATTTCGGAAAAAGTCATGAAAAAGTCATAGTATAACATGTCGAAAAAAGTCATAATATAGTATTTCGGAAAAAGTCATGAAAAAGTCATAGTATAACATGTCGAAAAAATTCATGAAAAAGTCATAGTATAGTATGTCAAAAAAAGTCATAGTATAGTATGTCGGAAAAAGTATGAAAAAGTCATCGTATAGTATGTCCAAAAAAGTCATAGTATAGTATGTCCAAAAAAGTAATGAAAAAGTCATAGTATAGTATGTTGAAAAAAGTCATAGTATAGTTGTCAAAAAAGTCATAGTATAGTATGTCAAAAAAGTCCTATTATAGTATGTTTAAAAAAAGTCATATTATAGTATGTTGAAAAAAGTCATAGTATAGTATGTCCAAAAAAGTCATAGTATAGTATGTCCAAAAAAGTCATAAAAAAGTCATAGTATAGTATGTCGAAAAAAGTCATATTATAGTATGTTGAAAAAAGTCATAAAAAAGTGATAATAAACTTTGCAGGTACATGAATTGAATTAGTGTCATTGAAGTTTTGCAATCCATCATTCAGCACATCAGTGTTCACATCAGTGTCCACCAGATGGTGCTTTTCAACACGTAACGTGTTCATAACCCAGGCAGCGCCCCTCACCTGTCTCACCCGTCTCCGGCCATCTTTTCTCCGCAGATTGAGAGCCACAAGCTGAGCTTCCGTGAGTCCGCCAAGGCCCGCACTGACCACGGCGCTGAGATCGTCTCCTTGGAAGACTCCCCCCACCAGCTCAGTACCGTGTCCTCCTCCGGCAGCATCAACATGGCCGACTCCCCGCAGCTCTCCACGCTGGCCGACCAGGTGTCCGCCTCTCTGGCCAAACAGGGCTTGTGAATGCACCCCCACCCAAAAAAACCCTCCACTTCCTCCACCTCAAAACCACACGACCACGTAGAGGAGTTCCTCCTTATTTTTCACAGGACTTTTTTAGCTACCCATCACTGTTTATCCTTCACTAAACTGATCTCGAGGCATTACTTGTAGAGAAAAAACAGAGTAACAAGTAACCCAACATGTATTTAATCTCTCTCTCTGGTCTTTGAGCTCTTTATTTGCTATTTCTACCTTTTGTAAGTCTCCCTTTAAGAGTTAAATCACCCCAGCAGAGCGAAACTCTCCCTGTGAATCTGAGGATCTAATCTTCTCATATACCCTGGTAAATCTGACATTGTCATTTAACACTTGGTTTCCTGTCACATTGACTGTAAACCCTTTAGAGAGTCATGTTCTAAATGTCCCTATTGATGGGTGTTCCCCTGGTATATTTCTTTTGATAAGACTCGCTGGTGCCCAGTTTGTGCTGAAGCAGAACGAACCATTAACAGGGTTAAGAAGTTAAGAAGCTGTTAAAAAGAAACGTAGCAAATTATTTCAAGTCAAGGCAGATAAAAAAAAAGAAAAAAAAGAAATGCTTTCAGACCTCAGTGCTGTCTTTGCTTTGTGTAGTCCCGACACGACACAACCTGGATTAAAAAATAAATATTAAAAAAACGGAACGGCTAGAGTAGAAACTTTGGTTTGTGTTGGGCACAGTTTTATAATCGTATTCTGTGGATATATGACATGTATTTGATATGAAGAAACATTTGTATTGTGCCTGCTACTGTCAGTGTTATTTTATTTTTTGTTACTGCTCTATTGTAAATGCGCTGAAGCTTGAGGAAAAATTAACCTTTAAGGCATTTTAAAAATGTAACTTTCACGGCCAAACTATTAAGAGTTCATTGACTACAGTATTTAAACTGCTATATGCACATAAAAGCTAGGTAGAATAATCACCACAATTATTAAGTGTTCTTAAAGCGAGACTACGTAACTTCGGCTAAAAAGAAAACATTGTGAGAATGCTAAATGCTAAGCTAGTTTATCATTTAGCTTAAATTGCTACGCTATTGCAACAGTAGCACAAGTGCAGATTGAGGAGTCGTAAAGTCAGCAAACCGCAGAAATAGAATAGGAGACGGAAGTTGAAGCGTTATTCGTGGTCATTTAAGTAGTACAAAAGAAAATGGCGGTTGTTGTTAATTGCTGTAGTGTAAACACGTTAGTGAGGCCGTAAAGTGTCGTCTCCGGAGACGGGTGGCTGGCTAGTTAGCTAGCTAGCTTGTTCTTCTCCAGAGCGGCAGGAAGTGAGGCAAAGGGAACAGGGAGTGTAGGCAGTGTAGCATTAAAGCATGGTGGAATTAGCAAGATAGCTAATTTAGCCAGCTGCCTCGCTAGTTATCTAGCTTGCTAGCTAGCTAATCCCCATTATGCTTTAATGCTACACTGGTTACACTCGCTTGATGTAAGTTGTTTTAGTTTATGCGACCATTAGCCCGCGTTAACAGCGGTACACATAAAAATGGCCGCCTCTCTGACCATCCTGCTCCATTGATTTAAATGGGAATGTCCCAGTCTACTCCTATTTCTATTGTTACGCAGAAAACTGAGAACATGTTGCTAACATTAGCCACCATAAGCTACCGCTCATGAGTGTGTTGAACTATGTAAAAGATGCCACTTACGACTTTTCATTTGTATTTCCTCTCTCAAAAGTTACATAGTCTCACTTTAAAGGGTTGGAAAGAAAAAAAACAACGCAGTATTTTAAAATGTACTCAACCAGAATGCATATTGCAAAGCAGATGGACGGATGATGGATGGATGACGACGGGTTGATTGGGCCAAGTTGATACGAGGGGAAAAAACCTGTACAGCAACGCGTTAATTTACTCATGACGTCTGTTTCTGTACCTGAGCGACGGACACATGACTCAACATGACGCGACTCTAGATGCTTTTATCTTCAGAGGTTAAATACTCAAGTTCTCTTCTAAGAAAAAGCTACGATACATTGTTGAATATTACACCCACATACGTCTAATTAAGATTAAGATTAGAGGAACAAACGCAAAAACTAAACATGATTTTGTGCGTTTCTCATTGTGTGTTGAGGCCCTTTTCCCCTTAATTAGAACCTAAAGAGCCGACTCAAACTATTAAAAAACAAAGCAAAACTAAATGTAGTCAGTTAGCGAGGTTGTCCACAAACTTTTGGCCGTGTGGTGAAGTTCATATGAAGAGACAGTGCGGATTAGAAAAGAGATAATCAACAATTTTACGACAGGACTCTTGTATTTGTTGAACGAAACGAATGGAAACCAGCTGCTTTCCTCAATTTGTAACCCTTAAAAAAAATATAAATGTCCACAAAAAACATCCTCAATATTCCCGGTGATTCATCACTATTACTCACATTAATATTAAGTGAAACGACTTCTTGCATGCACCTCATGTAAGTGACGAGAGTCTGCTTGTTGCCTCCCCCCTTTTCACAAAGTGGTCTCTTTGTATATTCCGTTTTATGAAAGACGTACTGGTCTAAGACTTAAAAAAAAAAAAAAAAAAAAAGTATATACGTGGTTATAAAGAGTCGGAACACTTCACTCCCAACTGTGTGCGTTTTTTTTAAACATTTGTTGCCAAAATAGATATACAAACCGCGAAGATGCTTCTTTTAAGTTAGCAGATAGGACTTTAAGGTGCTTGCGATGTGATCTGCATGCTGACTTCTTGGTTCTTCTGTTCCAATAGACCACATTCGTCTGTGTGCAGGACAGAGTTGAAGGCTGAGGACAAGTTAAAGTAACGTGCTTTAGGTGGTTTTCTGCAGTAACAAAAACTCACCACCCTATTAGTTTTATTTTTGTTTACGTCTGACGCTGTACAGTTTGTGGAAATGTGGTCGTTCTCGTTGTTGTGCATTTGATCAATAACTGGTTTATGATGATTCTTGTTGCTGTATATGTGTATTTGAAAATAAATGCTATGAAGTCACCGTCATCGTGAAGGATTTTCAACACACGTGAAGTCAGGAATCACTCCTTGTTTACCACTAAACACACTGTTGGGCATTTCAGTTTGAGGACTGAAATCCCAGTAAATTGGGATGTTTTTTCGTCTGTAAACATTTTAAGAGTGATTTCAGAGCCGTTTTCACACCGAAGGACTGGAGGCCAGAACAATAACGCCAAGTTAAACATAAATGTTTTAATGGTACTATTTACAAAAAACAAAAACAAAAACAAATCTGCTTTTTGATTAGGTTAACTGCTGCAACAATCGAACAGGTACATTGACATCTTGCTTAAACTACGAAAAGAAAAAAAACAGTGATTGAATGGCTGTGGCATAAAACGGAGGTGTAAAATGAAAACAACCAGTATTTTTTTGCATAGCAATTAGTTAATTAAGGTGAGAGGGGAGGGGAGTGAGGGGGAAGGGGCAGGGAGAGTGTGGTTATGACATGAAAAAAAAAAAAAAAAATCCATCTTGCAACAGAGTAGTCTGGATGTGATCAGAGAGAAACTATTCAAACAGCAGAAAATATTCCCTTAAATTGAAAAACCTGAGGTCGGGGGGGCTTCTAGCTGCTACATTTGAAATGTTTGAAAGAGAACAAAGAGAAAAGGAAGTGGGGGGTAACTGTGTTATGTTTTATATTTTTACCATAATTTAACGTAATACAGCAGCGACTGTATGCTGAGAGTGAAACTTAGCAGATGGTTCAATAGTCCCCCACGTTTCTGTTTAATAAGTGGAGTTCTCAGTGTGTGCCGTTGTGATAAGACTAACATTAGCATGTTTTTGCAGCATGCAGCAGCGCTTTACTGTAGGGCAAGTGCTCAAAAGACACCCCAGCGCTCTCTATGCCACTACCCTCTTTAAAAAAAAACAACCCAAAATGAGTGAGTAGAGCCAGCGGGGGCGACACGGAGACGCTCTCCGAAAAAAAGATACCGTAAAGGAATGATTTTTACTATATAAAAAAAAAAGAGAAGAAGAAGAAGACACAAATAATGTGTTACAGACACAAAGAAAACATGTGAGGAATGAAAACAAAACAAAGAAAAAGCAAAACAACAAAACTAGACTTGGCAGTTGGAGAAGTGCTCTGGTGAT
The DNA here is from genome assembly GCF_023349555.1 of Cebidichthys violaceus. Lineage (NCBI taxonomy): Eukaryota > Metazoa > Chordata > Actinopteri > Perciformes > Stichaeidae > Cebidichthys > Cebidichthys violaceus. The sequence continues at coordinate 99,768 of NW_027176950.1, read as the reverse complement.
TTCAGGCGACCTCTAGAGGGAGAAGAAGGAACCACATCTCAAATGTACCTGTTTATTTGGATGAGGAGGAGGAGGAAGAGGAGGAGGAAGACAGGGGTGGTATTTTTTCTTGTTTTGTAATTTGTCACTCCACTAAAAATGTACATGGGAATTACAAGCAAACTAGTCAATAGAAAACACCCTTTGGCCATATTTTGAGGAGTCCGCTACATAGTGCGCTACAAGTGTACACGCGACGTATGAAACACCACTAAGCCCCCCCATGTACATTGTTTAGCCTACTACACAAAACAGTTTTTGTAACGTGTTGTTTTATAATTTTTTTTTTTTTTAAACATTTATCCTTTTTTTTTCCTGTGACAAAACAAGTGTAGGGAAAGGCTTCTATCTCCATAATGTTCACTAAAAACTGTGAAAAGTATTAGACTGATGTTTGAATATCAAACAACAGGAACCCATTTAATATTTTTATTCCACTTTGAGGTTCTGCTTGTTAATGCCAGAGAGGAGCTGTGGGTGGAGGGGGGGTGTGGGGGGGAGGAGACCTCAGCCTGTCAGTCATTCATCGGTGGGCGGTGGAGGCCTTGTTTTTGGGGCCGCTGTCATCGTCGCACGGCAGCTGCTCCATGTCGTCCGAATCCAGCCGCCCGAAGGCCGTCGCTCGACAACCTGAGATGCTGCGCATTCTGGGCCTGATGTGGGGGGGGTCGCTCTCCGGCTCCAGGGCCGGGTCCTCTGGCATCGGGAAGCAGCGCCGCTCCCACGGCGCTACCGTCTGTAAACACCACACACAGCGTTAAAACATGGCTTCAACATCTGCAGTAGATCAGGACATCTTTGATCTAGTCTCTGATCTCTGATAATGTTACATTGTAAACAACCAACAGGAAAAAAGTTAGTAACGTTAGCAGCACCGCTAACGGCTAACCAACGGAGGTTAATTTCAGTTACATTATGATGCCTTCAGGCTCTGCTCAGTGAAAATGAGTACTAACTGAAGGTAAATTATAACGTTATCATGTGTTCACAAGTAATCTGTAAAATGTCGTTTTTGGTGATAAACTTGAATAAATCCAGTGGTTTGAAGGAAATATTTTCCATGAATATAAAATAGATATTAGAGATGAATTATGAGCCGTTGCACCACTACTTAACAGTAATATCATGTATATCAGTGTCTATGCACATCAGAAATCAGGATGTCACTTCATTACATACAGAACTAAAAGAGAGCAGACTATATTAACTGTCAATGTGCTACGTTGGTGCACAAACGGTACTTTTAGAAGTTAACGATCTGCATCAGCTGATGACTATTTGCCTTCTGCAGGCTTCAAAAGAGACTAAACTAGTCTTCACTTCCAGCTTGAAGTTGAGCTACGTACCCTCTCTTCGAAGGTGAAGTCCGGCGTGGAGCAGCGCGTGTCCTCGCTGGACAGCAGCCGGTGGGAGTCCCTGGAGCAGGGCGTGTCGGGGCTGGCCGGGCTCATGGGCGACGGCACGTGGCTGTAGTCGTGGAGCATGGGGCAGTGTCCCGGGTCGGGCGACGCCGGCTGAGGGGTGGGGGGGTTGGTGCCGCAAAGCAGCGGCGTGGTGCGCCCGTCCACGGACTTGTACGACCTGAGGAGACGAGAGAGAGACCGTCCTCAGATAAACTTTAGAGGCCACAATCGGAGACTTTTAGTACATCACTGTGGTGCTGTGGTGGTAGCTACCTGCTGCCCCTCCTCTTAGCCGGAGCCAGGGCCATCCAGGTCCAACGGGAGCGCTCCTGGTCCTCGTGGGGTTGGTGGTGCTGAGTGAAGGCCGCGTCCGTCAGGTCCTCCACCTACAGACACACAAAGCACCGTCAGGACCCTGAACGCACCGCCCCGGAACTACAACTACAATAATCAATTCACTGGAAATGAACGGCTAAAATATTGATAACTGATTTATGGAGTGAAGAAATGCATCTGCAGGGTTCACAGTTATATTTAATATATTTTTAATACAATATACAACGTCATGTTGCATAGTAATACCGGTCAAAGTATAAAAGATATCAGTGAAATGATGACGAGGTTAACATTTATATCACACTTTATTACTTCATAGCTGTATATAACAGCAAAATCCTAATATTATGAAACAAAAGTAGAAAATTGGAAATGTGAACCAGTTTTTAAACATCACATAACAGACAGGTTAATGTTACAGCCTGCGGCCGACTAGAAGAATATTTCAGACTCCTGTAGATTAAATATTTTTGTGTGAACTGATGTTTTTAAGATGTCTAAAGACCTGCAGCCTTGTCACATGTGACTCTATACGTTCTTTAAACTCTCCTATGATAATAAATATCATTTCTCTGGGTTTTTGTCATACACAAAAAGAAGGAAACTGAAAACGTCATGATGGGTATTTGGATTATTCACATATTAACGGGTGACTGCTGTGTTTTTCAATCTGAAACCTTTTTTTTCTGACATACTATATCATGACTTTTTATGACTTATTGCACTGACTTTGTACATACTATACTATGACTTTTTTTACTTTGTGACTTTCTATTATATTGTTTATGACTTTCAGCACTTTTTGGACGACATACTGATGACATGACTTCATGAAAGAGAGCTGCTGGTTCGATAGAGAGTTGAGTAAGACACTAAACCGCTCACAGCTCTGCTTTCAGTCGGTTACATCACAGCCTGCAGCTCAATACTGAACCAATTTAAAAAACTGTTCTCCCCATTGGTCACTTAGACACACAAACATTGAATAAAATAGGGTCCAGGTGGAAAAATACTGAAGTTACCCTCTTAGGAGAAACATGTTTTAGTTATTAAGTCAAAAATAATCAGTCTAATAACCTTTGTAGTTAAATAATCATGATTCTATCTGATCTATGAACTGCTTCCTCTATGGAGAATTAACCTTGAAAGGGTTAGAGATCTGACCACCAGGTGTCACTGTACACTCACTGCCACACTGTACAAGTTCATATTTGTATGAACGTGATTTAAAGTTTTTTGTCTTCTAAAGTGTATGAAGACATTTTAAAGTGAGTGATGTGGGAGAGCAGAGGCGTGTGGATAACCTAATGACGGACAAAAGAAGTCCACTCTCACCTCCCGCTCGTCCTCCTCCTCCGTTATGGGCTGAGAGAAGATGTCCACGGATCTCCACCTTTGCAAACAGAAGAATAAGTGAGTAATAAGTGAGTGATGGAGGACTGTGAACCAACCAGAACAGGGTGTCTCTGTGGCATCATGCAGGTGTAGTTACCTGGGTGTGAGGATCTCTTTGTACTGCAGCTTCTCTACTCGGGTGGTGGCCGCCACAGACATGGGGATCACAATGTTGTTGATGTCGAAGGAGCTCTCACCTCGCCTCCTCTTGATTGGCTGCTGCTGGGGGGGGGGGGGGGGGGGGGGGACAAATAAGGATTGTTCATCAACATCAACATCATTATCACTCACTCATTCATATCATATATTGGTTGATGTAGCTGTATTGAGAGAGATTTCATGATATAATATTAAACTTCTTAATCTGGATAATTCACTTCAGAACACGTGTATTTGGAAATTATAGAATTTGGATGTTTTAAACTTTATTCTAACAATGATTCCACCGTTAGTTTCAGAACACTTTCCTGGTCCAGATCCCCTCTTCTAATCACACCAGACATCACGTTGGACAGGTTTTTCATGCTGTTGTGTGTCTAGAGAGGCGGATAATGCTGACTGTTGAACTACTCGCTGCTGCAGGTTTTTTGTTTCCTGCTTCAGTAACCACAAAAAAAACTAAACAAAACACAAAGAAAGTTTCAGTTTTGTTCGTCTTGCCCGCGCACCTGCTAGCACATCCCCAGTGTCTTGGTTTCATTATGCTTCATGTGTTTACAAACGGATTTCTTAATGAGTTTGATTTCAGCAGCCACCCCACACTTAACTCTTACGATAGAAAAGTCAAATATTTCATTTTATCTCATGTTTAAGTGTTGTTTAAGGAGAAATGTGGCTCCTTTCATGTGGATGTTCAATCGGTGTTGATAGTTAATAAAGTTGAGTTCCTCTTCTGTGATAAATTGACTCCGACAGCTGAGTTCACAGCTGTGAAACCTGTTGTTCTTCCTCCGTCCAGTGACGTAGTTTAAGGAACTACAAACTATTTCATCTGAGATGAAGCTTAAAAACAGAACTTCTCTTTGCTTGAAGTCACCATCCCAGAATACGAGAGCGGAGGACACGTTGTACGGTGGTTTTACTGCGTCGGATGTTTGGCCGTATCTATTCAAGCCGAAAGCACGCTGGTGAAAAGAGGCGGAGAAACTTGTGCGCAATGCATCCTGGTACATGTAGGCACCGACTAACTCAATGCAACATGCAAACACATTTACCATCAACACTGATTGGACGTCCACATAAAAAGGTGCTGATTGTTTATATAATAGTCTGACTTGTCAAAACAGCAGATTTCCACAAAGAGTTTGGTCATTTTTGAAACTGGGTTTATAAAAACTAACCGACACCAAATGAAGTCCCAGTTCACCGTCATAGAGCGGAAAAACAAGCAAACAAAAAAGAGAGTGGTGGTCCGGCGTTTCCTTACAGGTGTGCTCTGGATGCTCTGGCCCAGCGGCGTGGAGTTCTCTGAAGACGTGGACAGCTGGCGTGTGAGGGGGCTGTGGAGGGACGGGTGCATGTTGGCCAGCGTTGGACAGGGGCTGCTCGAGTCCATGAAAAGTTTAGGGGAGGCTGGAGGACGGGAGACAGACAGATGTGTTTTAAGGAGGACTGATCGGTCTCTGTGAGCCACGACAAACCCTTTTTTTTCCATGAGATCTTAAACAGTATGCGACCCGGTTCTTTGACCTGGGCCTCATTCATAAAGGAGACTCACTGTCAGCCCTGTCCAGCGAGTGCTCTCTTAATCTCTTGCGGCTGTAGTTCTTGTCGTAGGGCCCTAAAGGAGTGGAGAGGCCCTGCAGCCGCTCCGTCTTGCACACGGCTTGGCCCTCCAGCCTGGCTGTGTTCAGACCAGCGCTGCTGCTGCCGCCGCCCACACTGCTGTCCACTGTCCTCGGCTTCTCAGCACGGTTCTTATAGTGGCCCAGTCCTGCAACGCCAGGAACCAGTCACACATCATCATTAGACGAGGAGTTGATGCAAATTGAATTAAAATACTTAAAGAAGGGACATTCATTGGATGTCTTCAAGCCCCCAGACTCATGGGAGTCACTTCACTGGGCATGAAATGTGTGTAACTACAATAAAAAAAACAATGAAAGCTACGGTAGACTATATAAGAACTTGGGTTACTGCTGCTGGAGCTGAGCAACTAAAGCACATAAACTGCCTTTGCCCTTCGGCATTGTGAAATAAAACCGGCACTGGGAGAGATGCCATTGTGAAATAAAAACAACCTTGGATAAACTCTGTTACTGTGAAAAACAGCAACAAAAACATTTCGTCCTAATGAGCCGAATTCTGAGATTTTATTGTCTTATTTTGTCTGTTTATTCATGTGATTATTTTACATACGGAACAGTCTCCATATTAAAGTCTTATATATTCATGTAATGTAACGTCAGACTGTGTAGACGCCTCTCTTCCTGTGGCTCAGCAGCATCTGTACTTACTGACTGCCATGAGTGAGTTGGTGAACTTGTGCTTCTCTTTGGACGAGGACAGCTTGTGTTTGAGGGAGAGCTTCTTCAGCGGTTTGCTCCTCTCCAGAGACTTGGCCTGCCACTGGCTCTTCATCACCTGCTGCAGACGAAGGCCTATACAAACGTCTGAGGAGGAAGTAAACAAAAAGAAAGGGGGTTAGTTACCGTCTCGGAAACACTTTTAAAGATTTCAGCGGCGTACGCGGCCAAGTGTGCCATCTGTAGCGCAACATAAGCAATTCAAAACGGCATGCAAAATTGATATTTAACCAACGGCAATCTACTGTGTGATCGCATGCCAAGTCGTGTTTATCTCAAATGTGTATCGGCGTAATGCATTTGGGACAAAGCACGACACATTCCTTAATAATTACAAAGAAGCCTCTTGAATATGAACGTTAAAAAGAAGCCTGGAACACGTATTCGGGGGGAATACGACAATTTAGAGAATCTTTTCTAAAGGACTTCCTCTCTACGGCCGCTCCTTGTTTGTCTTCCCCTGAGGATGTGAAGTAGGAAACGACTGCGTAAACTGACCGTCGGGGAAGGAGAGGATGGGGTGGACGCCGAGATCCAGTCTGGACAGGCGCTCCAGGGTGGGCTGCTCGTACTGAGGGTCCTCTCTGGGGGTGGGCCAGCCACCGCACATCACACAGCTGGGGTTCACCCTGCAGTTACACTGGATACAGCTGCTCCTCTGGGTCTGTGGGAGACGACACCCAAACGTTAATAAACAACGTTAATAATTGAGCTTCTACAATATCAAACCTATAAAAGAGATCACGTTTCATTTTCTAAAATGGACCACGGGATTCAAGTGAGTCATTGAAGAGAACATTTCCTCTTTGAAGCTATTGGTCTCATGATAAACTACCTGCTTTTCCACAAATGGTTCTGACATCAGTTCTTCTTGCAGAGCTTTAAGCTTTTTTTAAACATTTGCTCTGTAGACAAACTAACTTGTCCCAAACAGAACATGTAGTCCTATTAAATGAAATCTAATAAAATCACCAAGGACTTGGACAATTATTTAATGAATTAACATACAATGATTATGCTCTCCTCAAAGCCACAAGACTCCATTTACAGAAACCCAAATTTGACCCCGCTGATCATCAGAAAACACAATTCAAACTACTCACGAACACAATAAATCTCATCAGACATGTCCTGGTTTATCTTTCCTTTGTTCAACAATCATCGACTGTGCTTTGGTTGAAATGAACTCTTAATTCACACGTGTTAGCTGTGAACTTTTCCCTCCCGCTTCTCTGTTGTTGAGTACTAACTATTACATAAGCTCAATTAAACAATAAACTTTAGGAAGACTTCACATGTTTTCTGTAACGTTTTTTCTACATAATAAACCGACAGGTACATGTCTTCCATTTATGATTTATATATACATATAAAAACTATCCTGCGCTATCTCATTGTATTTAGTGTTTTCATTCGTGGTCATGTGACTGCATCTCATTGGTTGTTTACACTATAGAAGGTGTGGCCAAAGGTCTGTTAAAAGCCTGATGAAGCCCTATAACAGTTGAACCACGTCGGCTCTTTTAATGATTTAGAGACTCCAATAAAGACTCTTTAATATTTCCTTCCTCGAGTGACTTCCTGTGTATCCTGTTGGTTTTTTGATCTTCGGTTGAGTACACAGAGCACCCAGTTATACCTCTCTCTAACATGAAATGCTTCACCATGGAATAAAAATGGATCAAGATCACATCTTGAGTTCATTTGCCTCAGGCCCGGGTTAAAGCCTTGTACTTGGTACCGACAGTACAGGCTTACTCTTCCTGAAACTATAAATAAACCGCCCAACAGATGAAATATGAGAGTGGATGTTGAAATGTCATTGCTTTATGGTTCAAACTGACTCTCCCACAGACCTCTGAGCCACAGTGTGTGTGTGTGTGTGTGTGTGTGGAGAGAAGCTGGAACAATCGGCCCATGTTTCTATTTTCTGCAGCCAGAACTTGTGAGTCGTCACAAGGGTTATTTCTTTGTTGTTTGTCCCAGTTCTTCATGAATAAGTCAGCCGTCTGCTGTTTACTCAGCTCATTAAGTTAGAAGAAACTAAAATCAGTGAGAACATCATCTTCACAGCTTCCACGCAGATTTAAGTCTCAAACTCGTCCTCTACACTTCCAGCGTCGCGTGATTTAAAGGCGATTGTGCGCACAGCGTTGCTCACCTTCCCGTTGACGTTGGGCACAGTGTTGGGCTGAATGAGGCGCCGTCGTCGACAGCCGACTAGCGGACGCGTGCGAGCGGCGACACACGAGCTGTCGTAGGCCGACGGCTGCTGGTGCTTGTTGTCGGCGCTCTCTGCCATCCTGGAGGAACAAAACGGAGCTAAATGAGCTCTCAGGTGTTTGACCATCAAGGTGACGCAGAAACACATTTTGTCTCAAGTGACAACCAAGTTAATCAGTATAAATCTAGATGGTTATCTTATAAGCTAGTTAAGTGAATTAATATTCAGATATTTAAGGGTGAAATCCTCTTAATCTTAATCTTAGTGGCAAGCCTGCAACTTATGATTGTTTTCAGCCAATCATTTCCGTGATAGATCAGTTTTGTCTATGAAATATCAGATAGATCAATAGCGTTATATTTCCAACAGCTTTATTAAAATGCTTCAAAGACATTCATCTTAACATCATATATGACAAAAAAAAGAAGGTAGAACGAGGAAACATGTTGCATATTTGACTGGAAACACTACAAAGGAAGCAGATTCTCTTGTTGTGGTTGTTATCAGCTGTACCTGCTGAGGACTCCGTTAACGGGCTGTGTGTTTTGACCTTTCCACAGGCCGGGCTCTGTGCTGGGGATGTGGGCGGGGCCTGTGTGCTCCAGCCGCTCTGAACCGACATCCTGCATCGACAGATAAGACAAAGCCAGTGAGACTCCACCTCGTGTTAACTGGCACAGCTTCAGAGACACCGGGGATATTTAAAGAGGAAGCTACGTTAAAAAAGACTTCTATGGCCGTGAATTATTAAAAAAAAGGGCTGAAAACCTTATTAGTCGCATGGCTGGGAGCTCTTTCTTCACAAGCTTTCACTCATTATTATTTTAATGTTTTATATCAATAATATGCCTCAGCAAAGACACTCAATCAAACACAGTTGTCCACCTGGATTTAGAGGCCACACCTGCACTCAGACTAGATTAACAAACAAACATTCGTATAAAAGGTTCAAACACAAAGAGAAAACAGGCTCATCCTGTAATGCATTATTTGGCAATTATCTGAATATGAATGTTGTTCAAAGAGCTTATTACACACATCGCCTGATTCATTTTGGACCTGAGGGACAGATTCAAAAAAAGACACAATTTCCTGTGAACTTTCACATTTCATTTCCACCAGATGCTTTGATTGACAGCAACATTCTGAATGTTTCATTGATTATTAGATTTCTGTGAATAATCGTCTACCTGCACATAAACATGTGACATCCAGACTATCAAAGAGCTGAATGAACGCTGGTTTAATAAAATATTTACAGAGAACATTTACATATTGAAAACTGATTTCTTAGTGTTTTTATGAGAATGATTGAAGCGTTGTGTTTTGGTGAAGAAATTCGTTATTTGAGGCTCATTCTTGCTCTTAATGTTATGTATTAAAAGTACTTCTTTAAAACAAGAGCTTCTTTCCTCCTAATGGCCTTGCAATTTTTTAAATCATTACCACAATACATCACCCAATAAATTCAGTAGCTTCTGCCTCAGTGAGACTCACTGAATACTTTATACTGTGAATGCATCTTAAATTGACAAGCTGTCACAAATTAATTTGGTTGAGCCCCAAGAGACAGAACATGACCAGAGCACAGCTAGACAGGAACACAGCCCTCCGTTAAACTCCTTCACTTACCTGAGGATTTACAGGCTCCGCCTTCACTTCTGTCCCACCTGAGACTCCTCCCAGCTCCACCGTGCCCTGAAGACACAAGACCACCATCAGAGATTAATAAAAAGATCACAGACGCCATCAAAACTAACTGATATTTTCAGTATTTGTGTGTGTGTGAGAGAAACAGACAGAGACAGACACAGAGAGAGACATACAGACAGACAGACGCATATCTAAGATGGGAGTGAGCGACTGACCTTGCTGGCTCTGATCTGTCTATAGATGTCTGTCTGTTGTCTGATGCGGTACTCCAGGTCTGAGATGTGAGCCTGGAGCCAGTTCCAGTGGCTGATGATGGCGGCTCGCTCCACAGTGTAGCGGCTCTCTGCTCGCTTCCATCTGAGGGTGAAAAAAAAGGAGGTGTGAGCGCTCATGTTTATAAAAAAAAAAGGTAAATGATGAGATTCATTAACGTTTACTGGAAAAAAAAGCCATAAAATTCAACAAAATCCACCATAAAACACAAATGTAATGATTTATACATCTTAAATACAGTTGGAACGATTAGTAGATTAATCGTTTGTCAGAAAAACAACTAAATTAATTAAATTAAAATTAAAAAATGTTTAGCCTCGCAAATGTGAGGATGTTCTGCTTTTCTCTGTGATACATCAATGTAAAGTGATTGTTTTGGGTCTTTTGGACTGTTGGTCGAATAAAATAAGACATTTTAAGACATCAGCTTGGACCCGGGATTGCCATTTTTTCACTATCGTCTCACATTTTAGAGAAAATAATCACATTAAATGATTAAGAAAATAAACGTTAGTTGGGGCCACAATTTCCGTCAGTTAAAGTGAATTTATTGTATTTGTAGGTTGCGTACAGGCAGGTCTGTTCCGTTGTGATGCATCCCATCAAACACAATATAATAAAATATGAGTGAAACTGATCATTTTGAGCTCATCATCTGGAGAGTCTCCGAGCATTTCCCCTGTCAGACTGCAGAGGTCAGTGAATCAAAGCTCCCAGCGATGGAAAATCCGTCTCATCAGAACAACAACATGACGAGGGATTGCATCACAAGTAGCGGAGAGAAATATTTAGGATTTTTGTTGTTAAACAGTGAGTGCCAGCTGAGAGCAGAGTACTCCATTTTACCAGTATGACACACAGAATGGGCATTTTCAAAAGGCAGACATGAGAGGAAAATGTCTGCTCTTTGCACCGTGCAGCAGTGACCACAGGGGGCGCCGTTTCATCAAAATACAGGCCGAACAATGAAGGAGAAAAATGACTCAGATGGCAGACAAAGATAGACCTTCCACTGCGCTTTCTCCTCTCCACACACACCCGGTCTCTGTTTTCAATTTTCAGAGCTCCACCAGCAGGATGGAGGAAGTGGAGAAGACATCCTGTCTTATTGTGGAGCCGAGCGTAAAAAGGAGACCAAGACGTCTCGATTCCTTTCCTTTTACTCAGCAACCTAGGGCTTCGTTCACTGCAATACAGCATCAAGGACACGGCTGCAAAGACAGCTGCAGTGTTACCTGCTCAGAGCACCACTAAACAAACGTGTGCTGCTCGTACACACTGGGTGGTGGTGGTGGTGGATGTTTTTAAAAACACTGCAACGCTCCTGAACACGCCCATGGCTGCTGGTGCATCAGATCAATGCACTGGTAATCAACCCCCACAGAGACCCCTCTCAAAAACAACACTGGTGTCACACAATTATCCTGCACAAATTCAGTGCCATGATTTACCCAGTGGTGGGTGGACAGCTGATCAGAGAGAGAGAGAGAGAGAGAGAGAGAGAGAGAGAGAGAGAGAAAATATAGGCCAGGTGTTCACGCCCTTCAGGGTGAAGTGGAAAATTATCTCAAGGATATTCAAAAGAGGGAAGATGTCCCAGCATGCATTGGCCTGCTTACAAACCACGAGTAAGGCCGTCAACAAAAGTCACAGCAAAGAGACAACAAGACCAGGTGGTGGAATGTACATTTTTTTTATACTTCTACTCTGTTAAAATTCAGGAGAAAATATTGTGCATTTATTTGACAATTTAAATTAATAGTCAATGGAGTGAAAATATAATCTATAAATAATTATACTGATTATATTGACCCACATGGGGAAATGTACAAGCTACCCAGCAGAATATCAAGTAATATACAAACAATATATATTTAAAAAAGTAAAGACTGGCCCCACATTTATCATGCAGTGCATTAATAATTATAATCCAATAATATACATTATTCTTAACTGGGCTACTCTTCAAATTGAGAACTTTTTGGTACCAACAGTATATTGTGAGGCGAATCCTTTTTAACTTTTATTCTAAAACAGGCACAATGAGTAGAATGTGTCAATTGCGGTTTGTAAACACATTCAAAGTTGTGCTTTTCACAGAGTATTTTTATGAGTGTATACATTGTTTTTTAGGAAAATCCTACTCATTCTGCCTTCAAAAGGTAAAATAGCAATACCAGTGTGGAAATACTCTACATTGAAAAGATCTGGGTACTTCTTCCACCACTGGTAAGACTGGATAAAGACAAAGGGGAAATTAAGGTTTTAAGGAGAATGTATACAGCACCGTGGATCCACCAGGCCTGGGGCTGTATATCTATGGACTGATATAGACTACACATACACGGTGTATTAAAATGATTAACTGAAGGGTGGAAAACTCAAACTCACAGTGAAAAAAGGGAAGCAGGAAGAGCTAAAAGTGCAGTTTAGTGAAACATAAACACACACAAGAGGCCTTTACTAGTGCAGTGGCCTTAAGGAGGAGTCAGTCAGTGGCATTGAGAAATACACCCCCACACACACTAGGAGCTCCACCCCCCCTCTAACCAGGACACATTTTCCTCCCCCCCCCACACACACAAAGCACCAGCAGCAAATCACTACAGCCGTTGTTTGGTGGTTGTCAGCACATTCTCCATTGTGGTGCTACTCTGGATGCAGCACATATGTATGTATGGTGCACCCCCGTACCATACATTTATAGTATATACATACACCACGAGACCCAAAAACCCCCCCAACCCATCAGGCCTCTGGGCCAGCTGACCGTCTACCTTTCCACTGGAAATGTACCAGGAACAGAGAAGACACGTAGGATGTTCCTTCAGCTCTTTTCATGTTCAAGTGAAGCCACAAAAAAAAAAAAAAAAATCACATTTCTATCACCATTTATACACCACAAGTACATTTCTGTCAACAATTTCAACATCTTTCTGCCCTCTCTACTTCACTGTGTGTGTTTGTGAATACTGGAGTATTTCCTCTCCATACCGACACACAACTGAAGGAGATTAATGTTATGTACAACTCTCAAATCATCATTTCATCACTATGAGTACATGTTCAGTAGAGCTTATACATGCAAGTCTACTGTATAAAGGAGGTACAAGTACTCAGAAACAAGGGCTCTGACATACTCTGTAGGGGTGTAACGGTTCACAAAATTCTCAGTTCGGTTCAATACGATACAGTGGTGCTGCGGTTCGGTACGTTTCGGTACAGCAAAAAAGCCCGAAATGCCAAATCCTCGCTGGTGAGACTCAAGTAGTCTTTAATAATGAACGGTCGTGTTTGATACTTAAGATCTTCTCTAAAGTCTTCCTCTATAAACTCAAACAGACACATTTCCTGGAAAGTTTTAGAAGTTTTATTTTTCAGACTTAGTTACAGTGCAGCGGGTCTCTCTCTCACCTCATATTTACATTAATATCAACACTTACACACAAAGGTTTACTAGATTATGATCCATAAATGTGGTCAACACTCGTCTCTCACTCGTTTCCTCGGTGTTGTTGTTTCTGTTCTCACTCGTAGCTCTGCTGGTGACTGAAGTCTCTGTCCTACTGAAGAGCAATCCATGTTTTGTTCCTTTATAGTTTATGGTTGTTAACTTGTTTTACATAGTTGTACAGAACAAAATAAACATTAATAAGAAAAGGAAAGTCCTCCGTTTTGTGTCCGTCCTCCCTAAAGCCGCTAACATGGCTTCAGACGGCCGCTCCGTAGGTCTGATACCTCCGCTGGACACGCCGCTCACTGATCGCTCCATTAACAGCTGCTTCCTCCGTAATAATGCAGACTTTAACTGAACAACAGCTGCTAGTAAAGACAACACGGTCAACAACACTTGTAATAAGTTGTTCAAATTGAATCAATGCTGTTGTTGTTTGTGAACATCCGGGAACGGTCATGTGATAGGACCGTGGCGAATCAGAGAAGGACATCACGTTACGTCGGGTGGGTTGCCATGTTTGAGCGCAGTGGCTCCACTAATTTCAGCTATATTTTATTTTTCAAAAGCAATTTAATATTATTCAAACGTATTGTTCGGTTCATAATGCGTACTGAACCGTGAAGCCCGTACCGAACGGTTCAATACGAATACGTGTATCGTTACAGCCCTAATACTCTGAGTACCTATAGGACGTACAAGTACTCAGAAACAAGGGCTCTGACAGACATATTATACCCTATTCCAGAACTCCACGACAGAGACATTTTGCATATTTATCGGGATATACTACTTCCACAGTTATCAAATGGGAAGCCTCCTCAGGCATTCAGCATTATTCAAAAGCTCTCAAAACATAATACAGTTTTAGAGTTTTCGGTTTGAAGTTATTAGAATAAGCACTCTATTTCAAGATGTGTTGCACCGCCATGTTTCTACAGTAGCCCAGAAAGGACAAAACAAACACTGGATCTAGAGAGAGATTTTCACGTTTTTATGATGCACCGAAAGCCATTAAACTGCCTCTAAACAGCCCAAAATATGCAGTAACGTATGTCCATCTCTGGGCCGGTATCCTCTCCGACACCTTTATGTACAAGTTCTAGTTGAAAGTGCAGCTTGCTTTTGTCCCACTTTCCTTGTTTCATCAAGGTTTGGTGTGTCACTTTGGTGTGTTAATTAAAAAACTGGATTTTAAAGTCCATATTTTGGCCTAAAATAAGGGTAAGAGCCTCCAAAAAACAAAATCAACGCGTCATAAACATTCAAAACTATATTTAAGGACCTTACAAAACAATTGTTTGCACAAGGACATTAAAGCCAAGCTGTGATGTATTTAATAAATGCAGTTAGTGTGCGCCAGACTAAACTGGATTATCTTAATTTGAGCTATGGTGCACTGTGTAGCGACATAGATTAAGAGAGAACTTTTGTATTAGGATTAAAAAACATACACAGGACAGACAGGACTAACTGAGACCAAACCTGACTCATCTTGTTATTTTCTGAACATTATGGAGGCAACGAATGACTATCACACCCAATGTTCACATTCTGAAACCCGAGCTCCGTGGACAAAAATCCTCCAGAAGGAAACAGGGTTATGAAGCAAAACAAAGGCTCACATTCTACCGCTCCATAAGAAACCAAAGAATAAATAAAACCACTTTGCAAAAGTCTGCTTCACAAACCATTCAGTCATAATTCATGCGTCGTAATAAAGAACAAGGGGAACTCAGAGCGGTAGTTGTCATTTTTAATGCTTTGTTCTCCAGAGTCAAGGATTTTTCAAAGACCTGATAATCATCCAGACACTTCGGGACAAACTGAAAAATACGTTATTTTTTTCACAGGACAGCTGGTTAAACTCAGAAACTGCTCAGAAGCCAGAATAGTTGAGCGAGAGGCAGGCCGACAGGGTGTGGGGGGGCAGGAAAAAACTAGAGAGGGCAAATTCAGCCTGAGAGCTGCAGCAGTCATTACATAAAAGAGAGGGGGGGGGGGGGGGGGGTTGTTATGTAATGCCTGTGGGTTCGTGTTGAGGAACTAAAACACATCCAGATGTGTCAAACAGGACAGAAACACACATATACATTCAGAAATACACACTACTCAGACTGCAGAGTAATGCTGAGCCATAGCATGAAAGAAGGGCATGCAGTCTGGGCCAGTTAGCCTAATTCACAGGCAGCAGGCTGACAGGAATCTTTATGGTCACACAAACAACATGGACTCTGATCCTCTGAGCCGTAGTTTTTAATCATCAGACGGACAAAAAAAAAAGCCTTCAAACTGGGGTGCAGATAACATAATTCCCGAAAAGATTCCTGATTCTGTCCATGAGCCTTTATGTAAGCTCTGAAGATTTCCTGATGAGCATTATTGTTGCTTCAGAAACAACTGTTCCCACTTGTTTCTCAACAATGTGTTCCATGTAACAATGTCTACATGGACAGACTTTTCAAGGGAACTCAATGAATGCATTAACTGTTATTTCTTGCAGACTTTGTATCTGAAACCAGCAGCACTAACTCCCCTGCAGGAGGCCATTGTGTCACATTCACAGACAGACACTAGAGCAGAAAGGCCCTGCAGCATTAAAGCACGACAACAGATGTTGGCTGGCCACCTAAATCCTCTCTCTGAGATACGGGAAACCACGTCTACAGTGTGGATGACGGGATTAGTTGTAAGCAACAAGCGTTGCATCCAAAACAAGCAACCCAAATAGGTTATTTTCCACACGTTAAATAATTGAGGCTCTGCTGCCTGAAGAAGACGCTACATTGTCTGTAGTGTTGACTGGTGTAGAGCTGTAAGACATTAATTGGTAACTGAAGACAAAATTGTCAGTTTTGAAAATATGGCATTATGGTCGGTCACACACACACACACACACACACACACACACACACACACACACACACACCCCCCTTCCTGGTAGACTAACGCATTCACAATGAGGGAAGGTTGCTCCTCTGCTGGTTTAGGAGCTGAGAACCTGTTTTCTTACTTGTTGAGCGGTGGATGATTATACAATATACTTATTCCTATGGTGGTGTTATAACCAAAAGCATTGAACCTAAATACACAACCAGAGGCTAATGTATAACAGTATTACAGTAACTTCATCTCTATTACATTTAACGATGTAATACTGAAGCACACCTGGTCGGAAGAAACTATTGTAATTATTTAACATTCTAACGTGTTTTGAGGATTCCTGTCTGCACAAACTATTCCACCTATATACTATATTGTAACATGTACAACTTTGGCTTTAACATCAAGTTAAGATGTAGAAAGTGATATTTCTATCTGCTCTGGCCGCTATGTATACGCAGCTTGCTTGCTCAGCTAATAGGATAGCTCCAAACTAGTGTTGGCTCTTTTGTTAAGTTACCTCTTAGTGAAGGCTCTGGATGACTTAAAGTTCTCTCTAGTACGCAGTGTTTCAGAGTATAAGTCCGGGGACATGATTTTAAAAAGGTGGAATGAAAGAAATAAAGCAGTGATGTTGTTGTTGTTGTTGACTTTGGCGTAAGTCACAAGCTACAGAGCTTCCTTGTTAATATTCTATTATCTATATAAAGTGTAGGCCCAACCCTCACGCCAATCCTCGGCTACACAAACTAGGAAAAAAGTTCCTTACTGCCGCCCCTGAACGCAACAGACGTAACACACGTGCATCTTGTTTACGTGCTAAGCTAAGCTAAATACTAGCGGAGTTCTGGTGAAGGTGGCTGAGCAGCCAAATATGGATACGATCCAACCGGCAGCGGCTTTGAAAACATGATTGTGTTATTGTGGTTGTATAAATGTTATTTGTGGTGCTGTTAGACCGCCCCATTTAATACAGGTGCGTGCATCTAAACACCAACAAATATGGAATAAAGCAGCATATTTCCTACTGTATAAACATTTCTTTTTAAAGAAATTTAGACATTTAGACAGAGAGCGAGTGGCAGAGAAAAAGGAGGAGATAGTGGAAGACTGCATGCAAATATAATAATTTGAATGTCAACATTATGATGAAGCAAAAGGAAACTATTTGGCACAGCCCTAGCTATGGATATGACTTGGATTGAGACCCATGGACTTATTGTTTAACCATTTTAAATAAAATGTTCACTCTTAAAGCTTAAACAGTTCTAATATTTTTAAAGCTCCAACCATCAAAAGGATTGCTCTACCCTAGTAATCACATCCACAGATATACAGAGACCTATTTTTACGCACTGAGGACTTAGCAGTTGCTAACCCAGTGACTAATGTTGCAAGAAGCTGTACCTGCTTCACAATAAAAACCATCACAATGGTCGGCTTTCATGGTAAAGCAGGAACAAGATGAGTCACTGAACCAGAAGATAAACTGCAGCTTGTAACCGGTAGTTTTTCCTGTTTATTTAAGGCCATTAAAGAGGCAGCTTGGTCAAGATTAGAGAAAAATGCAGCGATGAGGAGTCATATTACTGCCTTATTCCTGCTGGTAACTGTGTATTTCAGGTGCTTTCTCATGTATGGAACTACATCTAGGTCATTCTAAATGCACCGTTTCAAAAGGCACAAATATGATTCATACTTGAGCTCAGCAAACAACCACAGCTGGTTGCTTTTCATCAGAGCAGAAACATGAGTAAAATAAAACTGCTTGATAGTGTACGACACAATCATCTTTGCTGAAGTTTGATAAAGAGTTAAATCTTACGCACAACCATAAATAAATCCCCCATTCATGAACACCTTTATGGCCCATGATTGATGCACCCTTTAACCGTGAGGTATTTATATTTATGAGGTGTAATTATGTAAATACTCTTGGTCCTAGCCAAATAGATTTCATCTAAAAGAATATATTCCTAATTCAATGAGAACATAGTATTTAAAATGTCTCCTTTCCCAGGTTGGGTCATCATGACGTCGATGAACGCATTCATAATAAAACTAAAAGAGATTCACTAAATGTGGAAAGCACCTCCAACTTCTAAGGGTCTCCATTTTTAAAACCCCCTCTAGATAAGTACAGCTTTCACTTTCATTACCAACAAATAGCTAAACAATATTAAATATTACTGTAACAATTAATATTGGAATGCACATGTCATGTAATATCAATGATCACTAAGTTAGAAATAATGAAAAAGGCATTTATTGCCCCGATGTGTAATTTTATGACTAAAGAACAACATAAAACATGTATGTCAAAGCAGATGGTGTTGTATACTTACTAACTTTGCCCTGCTGTTAGTCCTACGCATCTTAAATATAATGAGAAGCTCTTTTTGGGTCAACAAACTTCCTCATTGCATCATTTACCTTTTCTATCTACATAATTACTTCTATATCGTAACTATATATATAACATTAAAGTGTCATTATACTACTAGTTTGTCATTTTCTATTTGTAACAGTAGTAGAAATCGTAGTTTAGTTATGACTCCATTAAAAACAAACATAATATAAATACTGTCATAATGACTGACTCTTCCTACAATCTCAGGCCACATAAATGTAGATCAGTGTCCATGACGAGATATAAAATCACACAAACTGCTCCAACACCTCCTTTGACCTAAAATGAGACAGTATGAATATATTACAAGCAATTTTTCTACTTTTGGATCATGCATGTCTCTCTCTCTCTCTCTCTCTCTCTCTCTCTCTCTCTCTCTCTCTCTCTCTCTCTCTCTCTCTCTCTCTCTCTCTCTCTCTCTCTCTCTCACACACACACACACTCTCTCTCACACACACACACACACACACACACCCCTTGTTAGGTTATGAAGATATTTAGGTCAAAGGTCTAAAGTGAACGCAGGAAAGGATAATAAAAATCTGTGTACTTGGCTCTGGTTGTTAATAATCTACCCAATCCTACACAGGTCAGTAAGTCCATTAACGCTGCTGACCCACACGCTGTACACCCCCCCGCCAATCCAAACACTAATGACACAGAAATGACTTCGCCTATATGAACTCCTCATGGAATAAATTTGCATGCTCCTGCTGAAGCAAGCCTGACATCACAATAGGCCGCAGAAAAACCCATAAGTTTCTACAAAAAAAAACACCCCGGCTCCATTTCCTCGTTGGTTTCGGTTTAAATCAAAACATTCGTTGGGTCTGTGGGTTGTTGCTTGTTGGCTCTGCAGATAAACAGAGCGTTCAGTTTCAGCCTCGGCTCTAGAGCTTTCTTACAGTCCAATCCGGCCTGTGGATGATACCACCCACACATGGTATCTCTACCCCTCCCTGGAGTTTGACCCAACAAACTACCGAGGCAGTTATAATTGTCATCAGCACCTGCTAAGCCTCAGTAGCACATTGCAGGGCCCAGAAATACAGGGACTTTCACAGGGCAGGAAACATGTGAGTAATGCGATGTGTAAAGTGACACAGAAGCATAGAGTCGACTATGAATTTATGGTATTGTAGAGTTTCCCTATGAAACCTTTTCAAACGGTGTCAAGCTCTAAATGAGCTCGCTGTACTTACATTTTGACATGTCGCTGCTCAATGTCCACCCTGGTCAGCTCCTCCTCCTCCAAGTCAGAGTCCCCTCCGGAGCTACTCTCCGTTACGTCCGAGTCAAAGGCGCTTTCTGCAGAGTGGAGGTTGGCCGAGCCGCTCAGATACAGCCTCTCCAGCTCCAAAGGCATGGAGCCGCTTTTCAGGAAGCGACCGAGGCCGTCCCTGCTGTTTGAAGAAGAAGAGTGGCGTCCGGTCCTCCACGTCGCCGTAGGGGGGGTCGCCGTCTCCGACTTGCGGTTGCCGACCAGAAGCCGGTTGAGAGCCGAGTCCAAGAAGCCGCCCAGCTGCTGCTGGATGTGCCGCTCCACCTGCTTGGCCTGCACCACCTGAAGACGCTTGCGCAGGCGCCGCAGCCGGCTTTCAATCTCGGATTGGCGGCTGCTGTTGAGAAGGGTGCGCTCTTTTACGTGAGCGTCAAGGCTGTCCGAGGAAGAGGTGCAAGGTAGAGGAGGCTGAAGTGTGCAAGACGGGGAGCCCTGCTGACTGCTACCGGGTCGCTCCCTATCAGAACCCTGTGGCTGACTGGTAGACGTGTGAGAATCAGCCTCCTCCAAGTTCACCGGTTCAGCTGGGTTAGGGTTGTCGTGGGTAAAAGGGGAAAGTGCATTAGCCTGGAGCACTGATAGTTCAAGGTTTTTACCGTCTGTATTTTGAGAAACCCCAGAGGAATGCTTCTGTTTAAGGGTTCCTTTCACCGGGATGTGCCCCGATAAGGTGGCCATCAAGGTCTCAGAATCCAAGGGCAGGTTCTGGGACTGAGAGTCTGTGGTGGTGGCGGACTGCTTGTCACCGTTCACCGCCACCACACAGCCGGGGCCGGACATGGTGGTCAGCTTCTTAGCCAGGCCGTTGACCGGCGCCATGGGCTGGTCACCTCCGTTAGTGCTGCCGCTCATGAGGCTTTTCAGCTGACTGCCGGAGAGTTCGATTGCCTGCCTCTTCCTCAACAGGAAGTCTCCTCCGCCGTTGAGCACGGAGCCGGGCAGTATTCTGTGGTTCTTCAACACGGACTGTTTGATGAGGACACCTTGCAGCTTGATTGACTCCTTAGTTGACGGGACAGGTGTCACATCAGAGCATCGGTAAGAAGCCACCAGCGGCTGGAGCTTTGCCTGAGCCACAGAGTCGGCTTGAGGCTGTTGCTGCTGCTGTTGTTGTTGTTCCTGGTCTCCGACGCAAAAGTCAAGAGGGCACTCGTCGGATGCGGCCTTGCACTTGGCGGGGCCGCCGCTATGGATGAGGATGTTGCTGGCGTTACCGTTGTTCTCTGCACTGGCCGGTGAGAGACTTGAGGACGGGGCGGCCAGTTTGAAGCGGATGTGGTGAGCTTCGGCTGGGGCGTCGGTGAGAGCGGGCGCCATCGCAGCCATGCAGTGCAGAGGGACGGGCACCGCGGCCTGCTGCACACCACCCGCTTACTGCCCCACCTGAGGACAGCCTGGACGGGACGAGGACAGAGATAGAGACAGACAAGAGAGGGGAGACAAGGAATAAAACATTAAACTACATCAAATTCGGATCATAGTTGGGTGGAGATGTTTTCCCTTTAACGGTGATGGACCCTAAACCACAGAGTGTAAACACACAAAGACACTAACCTAGAACATGTTTAAATATTGATTTAATATTGAAACCGGCAGCTGTGCAAGAGTTGAATTGGTATTAGTGCACTCAGATTTAATCAGAAGGCAAATCAAGTAATGACAGTTAACTGTATAGTCTAAACAAATGTCAAAGGAAAGGCTGCAAGGAGAGAGCCTTAAAGTGAAGTGGACTCAAAATCATTAAACACAAATGGCATATCAATAATAAAATATAATTTCCCAATAGAAATGCAACATGACAACCGGCTCTATAATGTAAAACATATAACTGAAATACTTGCACTACAGGTTCTGTAAGCTTTAAGAGGGAGTGGAAATGTACTAACCAGCACCTAAAAGAAAAAGGCAAGTGGCATTTCTAAAATATTTGTTATCAGATATAATCAATGAAAACACAGTGCTACCACTACGGATCTTACAAAGCTGCAGCAAATGCAAACAACTAATAAAGTTAAAAGCCTAATCAAATGAACTGGTGTCCGTTGACATTTTGTTGACCTACTGGTTGGAAGTGTTGCTAAAAATGAAGAGAGGCAACATCTCAGATGATCACATTCACAATTTTGTCCTTGTCACAAAACTCCCAAAAATGTTGTATGAAGATATTGCATTTATCTACAGAGGCCCTAATCCAAAAGACTTCAATAGAGTCCCGAAAAATGACTGGTATGCACTGACCTTGGTGAGTGAAACGCTCCTGATATTGATGGAATAACACCAGACACCTGAGCCCCAATAGATAATTCCCACTACACCCTTACTCGCGTGAAACAAGCCTTTATTGTCACTTACTTACACGGCTCCTCTTTAAAGAAAATACGCTTTAAGGTGGATTGAAGAAACAGGGAAAGCCGATGCAAATTATCCAAAAAAACAAACACTGCCCTACATGTGGTAAGTGGACACTGTCTAAAGTAGGTGGATTTAGGCCCAAAGCAATAGCACATGATGTCATCCTGACTCCTGGTCAATTTGAAGCTGAACCACCCAACCCCCCCCCCCCCCCCCCCAAAATAAGAGTGCCAGGAAATTAATCTTTAATTAAATATGTAAAAGGACTATGTATTCAGTGGTTCACGTGTCCTTCACACAGACTGCCTATATGTCCATATTATATGTATTTAATAGACGCCTCCCTTCAAATAAAAAGGAGATAAAAGCGAGCTGCATCCCCGCTTCTCGTCTGCAGGCTCAGATGAATGAGGGCTCAGTATTTCACCGCAGTTTCTAGTCACTACGCCATGTTGGTATTTCAGAAGCAGATTATTATGCAATTCATCTGCCTAAAAAAACCCGCCCATTCCACTGTAAACACGCACAACTCGTTCACGCTATAAAGAGAGGTCAGTAAAAGGAGTAATGTTAGTAAATAGCATCGCTATAAATCAACATGCATTGTAGCACCACAGTGTCTCTGTCTGGAGATAGAGATGCGACAAAAAAAAAAAACGTTAGCCAACCATAACGTAATCACCAAAATGTCTTCCTGGTGTTTACAAAAACACACATTGGTACATTTAAATTAAATAAAAAGGCATGCTGCCGTCTCTCTTATATATGCATACGAGGTGTGATATTTCGTAATCTATAATGCTCACTAGATTCCGCTGAAAACCACAGATCGGACCAGTCAGTGTGTGTGTTTTGTATCGCGTCGTGCCAGTAATGATAATATATAAAAATAAAAAAACACTATCGACTCCCCACATTAACCAAACCTCCCCAGTAATGGAAAAGATAGATATCTTCTCTAAACCGTGTCACTTTACACACTGCGTGTAGATTAATGCGCGTCGCTGCTGGCTAACGTTAGTTAGCTCGAGGAGGTAAAAAGCTGCTGATGCAAGAAACACAACCTGCTCGTGAAGCTAGCGCGTGCGGATAACCCATAAGACCAACTGCAGTGAAACGTTTCCAACGGTCATCACATTATGGGTCTATTTGCTCTTTTTTTCGTTCAATTTTACGCCAAAAAATAGTGTTTTTTTGTCACTGACTACGTAACATACGCTCAACATCAGTGACAGTTTAAGCCCCCTAAAACGACCGAAGTAATATGTATTAAACGTATACAAAGGGTTTACATCCGGGTACTGTACCGTCCATAATAACCAGAGAAACACCTCACAACTTATCTTTGATTATTGCAGAGCGTGAGACATGGTGTGCATTGTGATTAGACTACGGGAATAAAGACAGACAGGCCTGTTGTTGCATACGGCGTGCTTTGATACGTTAGGTAATGATATAGAGGCTTTAATATACATACATGTGTGAAGTTTAGGGAGTAGACCCTTGTCTGTCTGTAGCTATAGCTCGCTAACAAAGAAAAAGGAGGAACCTACCACGTGACGAGGTTGCACACTATCCGAGGGAATTTCGGTAACAATCCCTCTGCAGTTTTAGTGGAGAAAAAAAAAAAAAAAAAGACCCGATTGAGGATTTATATCGATCACTCTGCCATTTAATAATATCTTCCCCACACAAAAAAAAAAAAAAAAAAAAAAAAAAAAGAGGCCAGATGTCCAAAAAAAAAGGCCCAGTTTGACGAGAGCCGCTCGGAAGTATCGTTCCGGATTCAACGATCTACACCTTTAGCTCGACCAGCTAGCTTCAAGCTAACGAGCGAGCAGCGAGAATATATAAAACGACAAGGCCGCAAAAACACTCCTTTTCTACCGTGCGATTTACTTCAAACGTGGCCGATTTCTCGGTAATCCTTTACCGGGGAAAAAACGCGATTATCCGTAAAGCGAAGAGGGTAAAATCCAGATGGTAGGTTTTTTTGTCGCGAGCCCTTTTTCTCTCGTTTTTTAGGGAGAGACGCTTAGAAAATGGCGGCTAGCTCCTCTCCCTCGGATTTGTGAGTCTGACAAACAGGAGGGCTGTGTGTAGTGTGTGTGTGTGTGTGTGTGTGTGTGTGTGTGTTGCGTGCTTGCTGGTAGGCGGGAGACATTTCTCCTACTCACCACTAGAGTAAAGGGCAGATAAGAAACGACATAAAAAAGCTCAAAAAATAAAGAAGATATGTATCACAGGAGGATGTTTTGAGTCTTTGAAACAAAACATGGCGCAGTGATATTTTAGCACTAGTGTTAAAAGATGCTTGAACTCTACATGTTACCACTACTATATATATATATATATATATATATATATATATATATATATACACACACACACACACACACACACACCAGTAAATATCGTATTATGCTTTCAGTTTAACCACATTTCTTTATATATATCCACACGACAATGTACTGGTTTTCTCTTCTAAATAACTATATTATGATTATAATAATATTATCGTTATGCTCCCTTTGAGAAAAACTAAACCGGGTCGACAGTCTGTGCCCTGTCACTTTTAACAGGAACTAGACCGCCCACCACCACAGCAACATTGCCTCCAGTGGCCACTAGAGGGAGATCTTCTGCAGCCATAGCCCAAATATAATACAGCACCATAAGGCCTGTAACAGCAGGGTGGGGGGGGGGGGGGCAACAAATAAGACTACATTTGTACAAAATAATGTTCACTAAAAACTACAGGGGTTGGAAATAAATAGCAAAGATTATTATTATTATTGAAGTTTATACATTGGCCTTTAAGATTTTGTTTTTGTTCAGTCTGTGTGAGAGGTTGTTGGTTGTGTTTAAGTGGATTAAGATGACATAACAATATAATATATTGTAGAATGCACAATAACAACACCACAATCTGCAGCCTCAGAACAATGAAAAACATGTATGATAGTCTAAAACTGTACATGCAAACATTAAAATAGTGATATTATAAAGTCATGACAGTGGTGGGGATGTTGTTATATTACACTAAGTAATTTATAGATCTCCCCCATTTTGTATACATATTGTAAAGGGATAATAAGTACTTGTGTAGGTAGGTATAAGTATTAGTACCTGTGTTTTTTAATTCAAGCAATCCTTTTTGAGAAGTTATTTTTAAAATACTGTTTTTTGCTGCTCTTCACAAAGATCATTGAATTTTGTTGTTTCTCGACTTCTTTTTCATTTTGTGACTGTTTATATTCTATGACTTTTAAATAAACACATATCTATCACTTCCTGTGCACTAGAATATTCTCAAGAAAGACTTATTAGATGTTTTCAATGTTGTGTTGCATCATTGTTTGTGACTGTTGAGTAATCCAAATTAATGCATACCACTTATTTCTTACAGATCTATCAGACTACCATAGTAGACATGCATAATAAAGAAGTAATGTGTGAATGAGAGAGAGAGTACTACAATTGACATCTGCCTATTCTGAGAATTATTTAAAATTGATATCGACATAAAAGTCTAACAAATCTCAGTATCAAAGAAGTGATGTCTTTGATAATTATTCACTAATTATTCAGATACTAGCTTGTTGCACTTATTGTATTCGTATTACTTATAGCACTAACTGTTTTTCTTGTTTCTGCACTGTACTTTGGCTCTGAGTTATGCTCTGCTTCATGCTCTTAGATGCTTGTTTGGAAAAGGAAATGTACTTATGTCTTCTGGTGACTAGTAGTTCTTTTGATTACCAATGTTGAATGCACTTATTGTAAGTCGCTTTGGATAAAAGCGTCTGCTAAATGACTGTAATGTAATGTAAGATATCCTCCATTTATCCTCGTCTTGGTATAAAAAAGAAATTTTAAAAAATCCATCCATCTTCTTGTCCTGTTCCAAGTCACCATAGCAAAAACACTTTGATGGGATGTGCAATATATCCAGTATGTTTTTCTTTCCCTCCCAGTCTGAAATACCTCCACAGTGATGCGTGTATATCCGGATTAGATGCACCTCGTTGTGCCTCCTTCCCAGGCAAAAGGTCCAAAATAGGACACTCATTTCATGTCCACAATCTCACCCCTCAGACTACTATTTAGAATTACCTTTATCTTCATTGTTGAGATCCTCCATTCAATAATCCAAGGGGCCATAATTCCAGTTACCACACATGAAAATGACACCTATAAATAACAAAAAGTGGAGACAAGCAAATATTAGTTTATTCAAACTCTTCGGATGAGTCAGATTCAGTGAACACGTTACACTATTCATTATACTTGTTTAAAGTACTGCTATCTCTTTGTTTGTGCACTATATTTTATTGTACATTTTAATATGTTTATTATTTTTTTGTACTGTGTTGATTGTTTAATCTTATGCACTATCCACCAATAATTATATATTATTATAATAAAGTCAGATTCAGTAAATAAAGAAAATTATATATAATTATAAGTATTCTATTGTACTTAAAGAATATAATTATTGTATTATAAATACAAAATATTATGTATTATAAATAAAGAATATTATATATTATTGGATTATAAATAAAGAATATTATATATTATTGGATTATAAATAAAGAATATTATATATTATCATAATATAGTGAGAGTTGCTAACTTGACTCAGGGCTTTTTTTTTTTTTTTTTTTACGTCCAGCTGGCAAGCTAACGCTAACTAGTGTGCTAATGTTAACGTTATCATTGCAAATTCATAATGAAAAAGTTTTTTACATGTTGAATAATGTTAACACTGAGTTAGTGAATACACAAGTATAGTTACGACGAGGTGTGTTTCTTTATGGACCAGAAGGCATTGCCAATGATTTTACGTGATACACTTAAACAGTACTTTCCAGATGAGAAGCTAACGTTAGCCCAATGCTAACGTTTGACGTCGCGAGCTAACGGCTAAATAACAAGCCAACTTAGCTAGCGGACTAAGCTAACGCTAGCTTTAGCTTGTTTCATACTGACTTCTCAATGACTGACGTTTCTTTTCTTTTTTTTGGCAGAAAAAGTGTCCCAAAAAACCCCCCAACCCGCTCAAATCGAACAGCCGATAGTTTTTAAGCACAACGAGTCGTTTCTCCGACAAGCGTTCGTTAATTGTAGAGAAAAATAAGACAAAATCTTACTTACCTGCTTGTGTTACTAACCGTTTACGACGTGATAACAACCGTCCTACTCTGTGCTCCCATTGGGCGACGCTTCTAATCGAGGCTTCCTATTGGCTCCCCCCGGCTGTCCGTCATAGCAAATGCCCGTACAGCGGAAATGTGGGACGAAAGTTCCAAAAATATAGTTTTTTGATTAGAATACGACTTCACAACCTCCATGTTATTAATAAAATGGCTGCTTTTAATGCACCAATACATGAGTGTTGTTTACACCGCATTGCATGCTAGCTACTCAGTCCAGAGTGGTGTGTTTTTCACTCAATGTAACTACAATATCTCATATTTTTACTGCTTTGTCTTTGGGACTTTACCATCAAAATGAACCTCTCTATTTCTCAACACGCTGTAAACAACAAGCAGATGACGCAGATTGCTGCAAATGAGTTGGTTCAATATGTTTCATTTGATTTTTGATTTCTTGTATCAGATGCTAAACAGGCTGTGCAGTTCTTGGTGGTGGTGGTTGTGGTGGTGGGACGAGATTAGTGAGGTCCTGGTTCCTCAATCCTCCACCCCAAAGTAGGACAGGAGACATAAAAGAGGAGACGTGTCCTTTACAAGAGTGGAGTTGAAGCTGGAGCCGAGGAGACAGGAGACAGGAGGGACAGAGGAAGGGTGGAAATATGAAATGAGTGATGCATTGTTGGATTAGTAGTGGATTAAATATCTAGTTTTTGGCAAGTCACTAGGTAATGTTTGGTATTTCTTAAATTTGCCGTATTCCACATTCAGAAATATTACTACAGATATTAAGCTATATTGTTTATGAATAATGTATATATCTCCTAATATAACTGTAGGCCTGTTGTTCCTCTTTGTGAGAGTTAGTGTTACTTTAATTTCTTCACAGGGCTTCTGAGATATATCATCATTAAGGCCATAGATTTGTAATTAGCCTGTGATTATTTGTGAATACACTTCTATATGTTAGGTTGGAGAAAAAGTGCTGGTTGGAGAAAAAGTGCTGGTGTACACTGTTATAGTTGGTGTGTCATATTATTATACTTTGCTGATACTAATCAGACCACTGTGTCACTATATTTATTTAACAGCTGCTTTGATTTTACATATGAAAACACATTGGATATATTTAAAAGGCCCTGCATACACTCTCGGGTGTTTTCAGTTATGATGCTGATTAGATCTACAGGAGAGCCCCTGAAGTCCTGGAAAAAAATATATATATCATCTTGTTCCACAGGATAATAACTTGTATGTACAAATTATTATAGATAAAAAAATAAAAATAAAACTTCGGGACCTTGAAAGCTCCATAAATGAACACTCTAAAAGGAGCCTCTTTGCATTGTGCATATACTTTTACTTTTGATACTTTAACTGCATTTTGCTGGCAATAATTTTGTACTTTTACTTTTGAATGCAGGATTTGTACTTGTAACAGAGTATTTCTACACTGTGGTACTGCTACTTTTACCGAAGGAAAGGATCTGAGTACTTCTTCCAACATTGCTTTTTTCAATAGCACATAGAGTCAGTAAGTCTGACCTCTCTCAGTCACATCAACAGCTCAATACTGAATTAAATTGGCAGTTTAGCAACAAAGGCCTGAATAAGAAGATGTTTTTTTTTATCTATAGAGTAATGGAAAATGAAGGAGTAACACAGAAGGTTGATTTTTTGGTAATTTTTTGACACATGGTTTCACATTAAAATGTGATTTGTAGTCCCTTCATGCTTCACACATTAAACATATACACATATATTTAAATTAGAATAACATCAAACAACATATACAGTTACTTGTATATAAAACCTTATATACATATAGAAGTCACTTTGAGTAATTGTGGTGGATATATAGAAATGTAGAAAGACTTTGGTTTATACTGGGAAGATATAAAGTTCCATGTTGGTTATTTATGGTGGAGTGTAGACCTAAACAATATTCACCAAGCTTTATTTACTTCAAGATGTAGTTGTATTTAATAAGAACATTTTAACATTGTGTGTATTTGTCATATGCACAACAATCAGTGAAACAGCTGCTGGCTCCGCTCAACATTGAACTACAGATTGTATGAAAAGAAAAACACAGAAAGTAAAAGAAAATCTAAGATATAAAGAAAATAACAAACATAATATATATAAAATATAATACAATTAAATTAAATAATAAGTAACCATCAACAATACCTTCTAATTTCTAAACTAATAATATATTTTGTTTGGAAAATATTAATCTCCAATGTAGCAGCTGTCAAACAAATGTAGTGCATTTAAAAGTAAAATATTTCCCTCTGAAATGCAGTGGAGGTACTGAAGTAAAGTGCAAGTACCTCAAAATTGTACATAAGTACTTGACTGCACTGCACTGTGTGAGTTCATTAATTCTCCCTCCAACAAAATGCTCAAACACAACTACGTATGGGAAAAAGTTATTAAAGTAAAATCTAATTAGAAATTAGAATCTAAGACATAAGATAATACAGCAGCTGAAATATTACGGTACTACACGGTACGGTACTGAGTTCTACATGTGTTCAGATAAACAGGTAGTACAGGTAAACAGGTAGTACATATATACATGTACACACATATATATATATATATATATATATATATATATATATATATATATATTATATATATATATAATATATATATATATATATATATATATATATATATATATTATATATATATATATATATTAGCTCCATCTGGATGTTTATGTACTAAATCTAAAAAATAAAAAATGCCTTTCTCTCCATCATCTCTTCTCTTAATCCTCATTCTTTCTGCAAACTCTCAATATTTCGCTCATCTTCACACATGAACTTTCTCAGCATCTACAATTACTTAAAAAAAAATTGTATTAATTGCATTTGATGTTTTTGACAAGCTCCATCCTCACCACCCTCTAAATGTTTCTAAATCCTCTTCTTTATAATGGAAACCTCTTATTTAAAAGACTGAAAACACAGAGGAAACGTCTACATGTGGTTGTAGTGAAGCAGCACTAGATGGCGCTGAGACATCACACTGAACATCATCGTCGTCATCATCATCAGGCTGCACATGAGTCTGCTCTCACTTTAATAACTGTGGACTAATTCAGTTATTGGTCCAGACTACAACTCCTCTAATATATAGAGAGAATTAATTTGTTTATCATTTATCATTTATCATCCTGGTTAAATAAAGGTTTAAATAAAAAATAAAATAAAAAAAA
Source organism: Cebidichthys violaceus (assembly GCF_023349555.1). Taxonomy (NCBI): domain Eukaryota; kingdom Metazoa; phylum Chordata; class Actinopteri; order Perciformes; family Stichaeidae; genus Cebidichthys; species Cebidichthys violaceus. The sequence goes on along the minus strand of NW_027176950.1, from coordinate 69,148 downwards.
AAGCAGAATGCAAACATTTAATATGGTTTATAACTAGTGGTGGAAGGTATGTACATTTACTCAACAAGTGTATTTAAGTAACATTTTTAGATATTTGCACTTTAATTGAGTATCTCCGTTTTATGCTATACTATTATAATATTGTACTTTTTACTACACTAGATTCATTTACTTTGCGGATTAAAATCAACAAATAAATCTTAATGAATAAAGAAAAGACTTTATTATCCTTCTGTAAGATTCACAAGATACCCAGCAATATATACAAAAATATCATTATATATTATTATAAAAATATTTAACTGAGCTCCACTTTAACAATGATGAACACATTAATGCATCAATTATTGTGATCTAGTAATATAATATATATCAATCTACATAATAAGTATACTTTTGTTTTTGGTACTTTAAGTATATTTTTGATGCTAATACCTTGTAGAATTTAAAATACAGGACTCTACCTGTAACAGAGTATTTTTACTGTGGTATCACTACTTTTACTGAAGTAAAATGTGTACTACTTCCGTTTAAAACACACAATGTATTTGCATGCAGATAAAAAGATCACCTTTTAAAGGTGATAAATGTGCAGCATCAGTCAGCAATTATAACTTTCCCTATGAAGACATACAGTATGTCTGTGTTTTATTATATTGTCATTAATGATCTGTTTGTACACCAGTCTCTGCTGATGGGTGTCAACAATTACGTTAATAAACACTTAATATATATTAAAACTAACACTTTGTTATTATAGTGCTTATTAATGATAAATAGGAGCACTTGTGATAAAATGCATCAAATATTCTTTTCAAAGACACGTTTCAATATCTACAGTGTACTTTTATATCAAAGGATATTTTCAAAGATGATTATTTACAATGAAAAAAGGACTTTCTGCTTAAATACAAGGTGTTTTTTTTGTCATTAAGTACATTTCCCTCTCAGCTCATTGGTCTTCTTCAGTGCCTGTGGAGAACAGTTGTTTTTCCTTTCTATTTATAACAGGAGAGATGATGGACGACAAGGAATCTCATCTGCATAATAATGCTTCACGAGAGCGACCTCTTCTCTGAAGATGCAGGTTTGTGTCTCCACAACAGGAAGTAGAGATGAAGAGTTTGGGGCGGTCAAAGAGGTTTTTATTCGGATTGAGCTGTTTACAGCCACTTCCTGTTTTCACCATAGTGGACTGTAACTCAGTAAATTTACACAAATCTAAAGGTACTCAATGACAACTCAGAGGGAAATATTGTACTTTTTACTGCACTACATTTATCTGACAGCTTTAGTTTCTTCAATGTTAATGTGTTAGTAATAATGTTAATAATGTTACTGTGTAAGTAATAATGTTAATTTAATGAATGCATTAGTTATAATGTTAACAATGTTAATATATTAGTAATAATGTTAACAATATTATTATATTAGTAATAATGTTAATAATGTTACTGTGTAAGTAATAATGTTAATTTAATGAATGCATTAGTTATAATGTTAACAATGTTAATATATTAGTAATAATGTTAACACTGTTAATATATTAGTTATAATGTTAACAATATATTAGTTATGTTAACAATGTTAATGTATTAGTTATAATGTTAACAATGTTAATGTATTAGTTATGTCAATTATAACTAATACAATTAATCAGCAGATTAATTCATAGTTAAATTAATCATTAGTCAATAGTTTGAAATGAGCTGCAGCTCAACCAACTACAACAGTAAAACTATTCTGTTACATTAATGCATGAGTAATAATAATCTAATAAATGAATCAGTCACAGTTTGAATACTTGAACTGCATTTAACCGATTATACTTTTACTGAAGGAACATTTGCAGGACTTGTAACAGAGTATTTTCACAGTGTGGTATGAGTACTTTTACTGAAGTAAAGGACCTGAATACTTTCTCCACTACTGTTCCCTGCTCACCAGACCACAGCCCAAAACAAAACAAAACGTGGCTCATTAGTCGACAAAAGAGATTTGTTTTTATGCAACAGTGAGTCTTTTAACAGCCAGACTCCGTCACACTGGAGGAACCACAGCTTTACTGGGTTACTCAAACACAGCTGGATTGTTTACATGTGGAGTGGTTACTTGAGTAACCACGTTATGAGAAGAGGTCCCATGCATATAAAAGCACCACAAGAGCCAGTTGGCATGACAGCTTCCTCCTGGGACCTCCTCGTCGTCAGGATGGCCTTTCATTCTAACGTACAGATCCTCCATCAGCTTTACAGTTAGCAAACTCATCTGATTATCATTTATATTCATATCAGCCTCCTCCAGATCTTTATTGAAGTCGCACGATGGCCGAGACTTTTAATGGCTGCACCGTTCGATCAGTTGGATGTGTTATGGATGTCTTGTGCTTCATTTTACACACTTAACATTTGTTTTTTTCTGAATTAAAATAAAGCTCTGTGAGTCTGAACTTTGACGTTAGTGGAACAAGTACTCTTGTCTTTTTTACAACAGCAAAAGGAGCAATACTGGAGTATAAAATACTCTGTTATAAGTAAAAGTAAATGTTACATTCGAGAAGAAAAAGCACCAAAGTATTTACAGTTAAAATTACTAAAGTTAAAGTATTTGATTCTTTTTTATAGTGTATTAAGTATATTTGGTGCTAATACATTTGTACTTTTACTCAAGTAAGATTTTGAATGAAGGACTTTTACACGGAACTGTATTTCTCTTAAAGTATGGAAAGTAAAAGTACTCATTATGCAGAATAATACACATTATATTATTGTATTATAATTAGCGATGCATTAATGTGTTCATCACTTGAATGCAGCTGGTGAAGGTGGAACTAATTACTTTACTTCTGGGTAGTTTAATCTGCAATAATTCATTATAATTTAATTGTTTATATATACTTCATATTAATAATCTGAATCTGTAAGGTAACTAAATGTATAATATAAATGCAGTAAAAAGTGCATTATTTCCCTCTGAGATGTAGTACAGTAGAAGAGTAACAAAGCACCAAATAGAAAAGTAAAAGTACCTCATAATGGTACTTTAGTGCAGTACTTGAGTAAATGTACTAGGTTACCACTGACAGTGTGAGTCTGTTAAACGGCACCATCAGGTCTCTGAGGTAAAATCAAGGTGATGGTGGACGAGTAGTTCATAAACTGTTGTGAAGGTGGAAACAGAGTACCGTTTGTGTTCTTTACTACAAAATACACCAAACAGTTGTCACACTATACTCTTAACAGTCATTGTGAAATCAGCAGCAGCTTCTGGACAAGGACATCCTGACTTCAAAGTCTAATCCGTGAAACCAGAAACCCAGATAAGGATTGTTCCGATGAGTCCGTGAGAAAAACAGGAACGGTTCCCCTAAAGTGGCTCTGCAGGCAGCGACGGACCTCGTAGGTTTCTTTAAGTGTTTGCATGGAAGTTCACATCTAATTAAGTGTTCTTATGTTGTGACCCCCCCCCCCCCCCACACACACACACACACACACACACACACACACACACACACTCTGTGCATTAAAGTGACATCACGGATTAAAAACTCCTCTCTCTTGTTCATGAGAGAAAATACTGAATGTTTGCTTCATTATTTAGGCTTCTAACATTCAGATTCCCCCTTCAGCTTTACAGTAATTACACTGAACTGATTCCATACGGTCTGACATCATTCATATTTTAATATTCGGTATCAGCATAATGGTTTATTAAGATTATTACTGACGCTTTTAAAGTGCAATATATGAAATTGGCTCATTGTGTTGCCTAAACCTAACTGTTGGTTTTGTTGTCTAAACCTAACTGTTGGTTTTGTTGTCTAAACTTAACTGTTGGTTTTGTTGCCTAAACCTTACTGTTTGTTGTGTTGCCTAAACCTAATTGTTGGATTTGTTGCCTAAACTTAACTGTTGGTTTTAACATATTGTTTCAATAAGAAAGTCGTACCGAGAGACATGTAAAAAACTGACAATTCTTGTCCCTGTACAAGAAACCAATAGATTGCATTTTGTTAATATTTCACGAAATGCTGTGAGGCTTTTGCACCTTTAAGTACAGTACTTGAGTAAATGTACTTAGTTACATTCCACCTCTATATTAGTCCTGTGTTACATGTACGATTTCACTTATCATCATCAATACCGTCACACTCAATAACTTGCATGTTTTCCCCCCCAACATCTATTTCAGTTTTCCAGCCTGACGTCAGTGATTAAAAGCAGAAGCTCCTCTCTGGTTCCCAGTCCGGAGAGTAAATGTTCACTTGTGCAGAAGGATCTTATTTAAAAGCTGAGCTCCCCTCTGAGTCGCACACACAAGGCTTAAAAGGATCACACGATACTCAAGATGTATTTCTTGTTTTCCTTCGTCTCAGGGGGCCGTGGAGACAAATGGCAGCGCCATGCTGAGCCTCTAAAGCGGGCATCCCATAATAATAACGCTGGCTGAAGGAGTATTTCTGTACGTATAAAATGAGCCCTATAAATAAACTTGACTTCACATTGTTGAATTTTTCATTCAGTCAAATGCAACACAGTTTATTATCTCTTCACATCTTTTCAAGTATGAAAATAACGATATTGAAAATAAATAATAAATAATATTTGTGAATTACATTATTAGTTTTGACCACCACATGTACCACACGACTGTGACGAGGACCGAATGCTTTCTACTGGAATGACAACATTTCCCGATCGTCCTGCTTTTCAATGCTGACTTTTCTTTTTCTTAATGAACTTGGAAACATTTATTTTACATCATAACAAGACTTTTCTTTCATTTGAGCACATATAACATTCAAAAGTTTGTAATCCGCTGCCATAAAAACCTTGACTGCGTCTATTCAGATGTGACGCTTTTATCTCGTAGAAAAGTGCTCTTTACGAATAGTTATTTAGGTTAGTGCATGGAAACAAAAAGCTGTACAAGGCTTCAACCAGACTGACGACTAAAAGAGACAATATTTTGAATAAGAAAATAATTTTGTGTTTCACAATAAAACAGCCTTCAACACGCTGTACAACGGCCACGTGTTTCTTTAGCAAAGCTCTTCTTTAAACCTCCACAATAGAAATAGAAGGTTAGTCAAGCATTGGCGTGATCTGAATATCTGAATAAATCACAGTAAAAACCTCCTCAATCAGAGAGACTCGCTCAGTATTTAGAGTTCAACTGGAAATTCAAATATAAATGGTATTTAATTTGATGTCTGGATTATACTGTTTTTTTCGCTATTAGAACAAAAACAGGAAGAAAAAGATTAATATAACAGTTGATTACAAACTTTTGAACAGATCTTCAGTGCGTTATTTTAACTCCAATCAGTCCTGAAGCAGCTTCACAGATTGCTCAGATGATCAACATTAGAGTAAGACGCATCACAGTAGATGTAAAATCCTGTCATCTTAAATCAATTTTACATTTTATCACAACTACAGCTCACACATGGTGGTGTATTAGGGCCATTGTAGGTTGAACAAATAGATAGAAATACAGCACGGGGAAGGAGGCTAATATTAAGAGAAAAAACTTGAATATTCTCTGAGATTATAGTGGTGAATTAACAAGATATTTTTTTTACAAATTAACGAAATAAAAAACTTGAAAATTCTCAGATTATAAAGCCATAGATTTGCAAGAAAAATTCTTGGAGAAATTTGTGTTGTTTTTTGTCATGGAACCAAATTGCTTCACTTTGCAATGTTGGATCAGCCTCATCACACTACAGCCGCCGCTGGTAAACAGGAAATGCCACACAGACACATTAACGATGTGCAACAAGTTCATTTTCCCGTTGCATTGTGGTTCTCGTTGCACAAAAGTTATCACCTCGTCCACATCGGTATGTTGTTTTCTTCGGAATAGACCCAAATTATAGCAACAACAGCTTCAAAGGCTCGATGCTGATGTAAGTCTGGATGCTGATCAAAGTTTAATTTGATGACGTCATCCAGTGTCGGTGTGCTGAGGTTGATCCAAGCTTGCAAAGTGGAGCGATGACAAAAAAAACAATTAGGATTTGGGACTTTAAAATCACAAAATCTTCTCTGGTAAATTGGTAATCTGGTAAAAAAAAAATTCTCCTAAATTTGTGACTTTAATCAAAGAGAATATTCTCATGAGTTTTGTAAACTCTTCTTGTAAATTTTTACCTTAATCTCAGAGTTTCTTATCTTTTGTCTCGCAAGTTTATGTCTTTATAATCTCAGGTAATATTTGTAAATTTTAGACTTAAATCTCATACGATTTCTGTTTTTATCCCCGTAAACTTGTGGTTTTATAATCTTGGAGAATATTTTAGTTACTTGTCCTTGTAAATTAGTGAGTTCTGTTGTCAGAAATGCACAACTTTAATCTCAGACAATATCCAAGTTTGTTTCTTCAAGTTGTAAATTTACAACTTTATTATAGTACATTCAGTGTTTTTTCTCTGAATATTAACCCTCTCCTGCAGCTCTGTAATCATCATTTTTTAAACTACAATGCCCCGTCCTACGCCGTCGTACACACATCACTTGAAAGGGATGAAATTATTTCAGGGCGACAAAAAGATGAGGTTCATATACAATTTGACATAAACAGCAGTTGATAAAAATGCACAGGTGCTAGGCAAACTGGTTTAGTAGGAATGTGGACTGTGAATTGCTGATCACATGGATTAATGTGATTCACAGTGTGTGGTTTGTGTTTTTTGGTTCATATTTGTGACTTTAACCCTCCCCCTGCTTATATATTTATATATATATATATATATATATTTACAATAAATCAGTAAAAGAGAGTTACTGTGTAGCTCGCTCACATGTCATGCTTCAAGTCAACAACACAGAAAGTCACCTGATGAGATACAAGACTGACCTCCATCCTGGTTTAATAAACTGTGTTTCTCTAATGGTTCCCTGTATCTTTGCTGGTGGAGAAGCAACAATAGTAAGTCTCTAAATTCTGCTGAAGAGTTTTGTTCCAAAAACAATAAACATTCATGAAAATTCATTCTTGACCTTGTTAATAGACGATCAACAAGATGATCAAGATCCACTTACTCACATTTTCCAGAGCTTTTAATCGTATCTTCATACATCGGGAAACAATAGTTCACTCTCAACGTTCCCAACAGCAGCGGTGTGTGAAGTAATCAGGTCCGTTATCTCTGTTAAAGTACTAATACAACGCTTTAAAAATACTTTGTAACAAGTACAAATCCTGTGTTTAAATGTTACTTCAGTGAAAGTGTGTAAGTATAATCAGGAAAATGTAGTAAAAGTATAATGCAACATGTCCCATGTGACTGTTACATCATTATATACTATATCAATAGATTCTGCCAGCAGGAGATAATGAGATTCGTCGTGTGTGTGCATCTCTTGGTCTGTCCGCAGCTAATCTCTCATTCTGCTGCAGTGAACTTCATAATATTTTGGGTGACCAGTATTGGCTGCATGCTCATGAACCTCTCGTAGTTGCAGTGACTAACATTTTCTCAAAACACCTTATGATTGTCTCTTTTATAATGCCGGTAGGGGGCGCTAGTGATAGCACAGCTGAGTCCATCGCCGAATCTCCAGTGAGCTGGAGCTGAGGTCCATCTAATTAAATTTTCTTTCAATTGACTTATTGGTTAATAAACTAATAGTTTCAGCTGTACTTGTATAAACTGTTGGGTAGTTAAATTCATAATAAAACATCATATTCATAAGCTCTTTGTATGTTTGTATGTAACAATCTGTAAAGTAACTAAAGCTATCTAGCAAGTAGAAAGTAGCATGAAAAGATAATTCTCAAATTTGTACTAAAGTACAGTACTTTCCACCACTGATTTTTGGAAACTGGAGAAAGGAAGGCTAACTGTCCCCCCTGCTTCCAGTCTTTATGCTAAGCTAAGCTAATTGCCTCCTGGTTCTGGCTTAATTCTTAACATCTGACAGTGGTACGGACCCATCTCATCTGACTTCAGACTTCACTACTAACCCGCTCATGTGCTGGACTTTGACTTTAATTCACAGTTGACATATATTTTTGGAACAAAACTCTTCAGGTAAAAAAATATAATTATGGAATGTGTTCAAAACCTTCTGGAAAGTTGATGAAAGTAGCATGACTGCGCCAAAGCTGGCTGAGAACAGAGGAAGATAGCACAACATCAAATTAACAAACACAGAACACTTAAAAAAACAAAAAAAAATTAAATCTTCATTTTAATAAGTTATTCGCTGCATTTGAGTCCAGTGTTCGCTGGGGGCGGAATCCAGTTCAGTGCAGTCCAGTGACACGCGTTCTCACTGGTATCAAAAAAAAAAAGTTTGCAAGCAGGAACACAACAGAGACTTCCTATGGCAGGCCAACATTAAAGAACACGGAGTGCTGTACATTCAGACCCAGATTCAGAATCCCTCAGCTCAGTGCATCTGTTGATCCACTAACCTCTCGTTTCATAAAGTCTGCAGTGTCCTTTATCTCCGTCCTCGTCCATTTTTCAATTCTGCGTAATGTCCTCCTCTGAGGTCCAGGAGACAAAGTGTCTCAGTGTACTCCAGTGATGCGGCAGAAAAAGCGATGAGGACGACCGTCTCTCATAGCGACGTGGACTGCTTGATGCTGTGAAAGCTGACCCGTGAAGGTGAGGTGGGGATGGACATGGCCTGGGTCATCCGGGCCCGGATGGAGTGCTGCTCCTGCCAGCGATGGAACCGCTTCCTTGCGGCTGACCGCACCTGTCCGCAAATAAAAACAACAACCTGTCAGCTTTTTTTCTTTTCAGTTTTGCTGAGATAGTACCACCTATAGTTCTGTATGTTTGTCAGCAGGACTACAGGAAAAACTACCGGCATGATTTCCATGAAACTTCGGTGGAAGAAAGACATTAAATGTTGGAGCGGATCAGAACCTCTCAGAGCATCCTTCTAGTTTTTAATGCGTCTGTTTTTGCTCTTATAATAAATAATATTGAGCATGTTTTGGACAGGGATGCAGTGATGGGAAGAAACAAAGTACATTAACCCTAACCCATAAGGTACTTGGACATTAGCGTTTCCATTTTAAACTACTTTATAACTTCTACTGAGATCATTTAAGATATAATGTTTAAACTGATGACACAACACGTTAGAGATGTTGACTTATTAAAGGATAACTTTGGAACCTATTTCCCCATGTTTTTGTGTCAAAGAGTTTCAGGTGCAGTATTGAAGTAGAACGCTGCAGCTGCAATTCAATCCTTCCAGTCAATTCATAACCGTCAATGTACGTTCACTTTTAAAAGTGCTTGTTGTTGCCACTGACAGGTTCATATTCTTGTTATAAGTGTCTGACAACATTATGAAAAGAACCCTACAGAGAAATAAAACTGTTTTCTTTACCTTTCGCTTGATCAGGTTTGTTTGTTATTGTTTGTTTCGCTCAAGGAGAAGTCTGGCGGTGCATCCACATGGTCGAAATCAGCTAAATATTCTAAATCTACTCTGACATCACCGTCTTTCCAAATGTCACCCACGTTTCCACCCTTTTGTTTATTTCTCTGTACCCGCTCTGTTTGTTATAGTGTCTAACGAAGTCTCGCTGAAGGAGAAGTCTCATTCAATTTCAAAATATTATGTCCCCATTAGTCACTTAGACACGAACAACACAGGAAAGTAGGGTCCAGGTTGACAAATACCCAAAATACCTTTTCAAGTAAGAATGATTATTTAAAAAAATATGAGGTACAAGATAATATTGATAATGAGATAGTCGTCAATTGTGTTACAAACTAAGTAAGAATTATGAAATTTACCGGACAAAATGACAAAAAAAAGTAAATATTTTGAGATACTGGGTCAAATTAGTGAGACAAGAAGTATATAAGACAAAATTCTCAAACGGATGTTAAACTAATTTAAGATTAACTTAATATTAAGTTAGAAATTGTACTTAAGTCAAAATGATTCAGAAAAATTGTAAGACACTAAGTAAAAATTAAAAGATAGCAATTAAGTTACAACTATCAGATTTACCTGGACAATATTATGACAAAGGTGTAAGATATTGATTCAAAATAGCAGGTATTAGCTCATCTTTTGACTTACTCTCTCCAAAGTCTGTCTTCATATCTCATAATTCAACTTTGTGTCTCAGAATTCTGACCTTTCTTTTGTTTGTTTCCTACAGAAACGGGCTTCCTTCAATATAAATCAGTCTCTTCCAATTCCAACATATTTCACATATTCTGTGAACAGACTCTAAAGCAACGACACGCTAAATCATTTTCATGATGATTAAAAAGCGTCCCTCCTCCTCTTCCTCTCACTCCCGATCCAAAATCAATCGTCCCATGTGTCCCCCTTCCTCCAGTAATCACAACACACTGTCCAGAGAAGAGCTGATCCGAACAAAACACCAAACAATGATTTTAACACACTGTTATTTTTGACGTCTCAATTCATCAGCGGGCTAACCAGCTCCGTGTTTGTCTGTAAAGACCCCGTTTAATCCACCACACACATGTGTTTCAGTGCTAAATGTTTTTCTTTCCTCTTGAATGTGACCGTGAGTTTCCTTTGTTCATCTGTCTCATTTCTTTTCTGCTTCTCTCAGCCTGAAACACAACACTAAATCAATATCCTCTGTACGCATGCTGGTTAAGCCCCCGTGTTGGTCCATGATGAGATGTTCGTTCATCATCTGGCCGGCTAACACCAGTTGTGGGACGGTAACCGAAGGGCCGATGGTCAGCTGATATTACATCCATGTGTTAGTGGAGGAATAGCTTGTGAAGTGATGGTTGTTCGGTGATGAGATGTGACCTGGAACACCAGATTGTGATTCAGACGAAGAACCTTCCAGGCTGCCTTGATTAAACCTAAAGATCTGACGTAATCCGCATTATGGTGAAGGAAAGGTCAAGTGATACTCTAAGTATCCTCGTCTCTGCTTCATCTCCATATCAGGGTCTGTTCAGAGATGTCAAGTGCTTCACAATAAAAACATATAAGCAACATAGATCCGGAACCCAAGAGATAAAACAAGATGGAGCAAAATTGTACATGTGCAACAAAAAGATCAGAGGTAGGAATAAGGCATTCAGTAAAAATGAGTCTTAAGAAGAGATTGAAAGGAGGATACTAAAAGTAAGGATGGAGGAGGGGTGGGATGTGATTTATTTTTATTTGCTTTTCTCTAGCTTTTGCAATTCACTCTTCACTAAGCCCCGCCCCCTGCAGCTACGTTACCATGGAGCCCACACTGTCACTAACTGCACTCCCTGAAAAAACATTAGCTCATTTCAATTTATTAAAAAGGGATTTCAGAGAGAAGCAGACAGAAGCGTCGACAATATGTGTTTGAAGGATTTATCCAGGATGAAAACAGGTTAAAAAGATAAAGCTACAGATCATAGTATGAAAGTGAACCAGCATCACCTGGAGATCCAGATAGAAGACAATGCAACTAAGGAACAACACTGTTCCTCTATATTCATTCATCAGCAGATCCTCATACAACAGCTCGTATGATATTTTACGAAAAGTTACTCCAGCAACACGTGTCTTTTCAAAATAAACTTTTATCTTCACAGGAAACAACTTAGTTAGGTTTAGGCAATAACACTACTTAGTTAGGTTTAGGCAACAACACTAGTTAGTTAGGTTTAGGCAACAAAATTACTAAGTTAGGTTTAGGAAAAGATGGTTTGGGTTAAAATAACTACGGAAGTTACTTGACAAATAAATGAACACTAACCTTTCGTTTCAAAACGAAACGCTTTTGCGGTCTTTATAATTACTCATTCATGATTACATGAAGGATTTTGTGGGATATTGACAAATTGTAGAGCATTGTTTTCGTAGATTTAACTACCAGCATGTTTATACATTCAGCATACCTTCACTAGCTAGCGTAGCATAGAAGCAATATCGCTAATTAATGATGTGCTAACGTACTCTGCTAATGTTTGCTCCACAGGTTTTTACATAGAAACGTACATTTTTAGAACCGTGTATCTCCTTCCAACCTCGAGTAACGAGTATCACTATCACACAACGTTTAACCACGACGAGCTCAAAATCCACCAAACCAGCCTGAACATGACTGACATTGATGACATACTATAGAGCACAACGATGCTACGTTATGATTGGCCAGCCTGTGTGCGAGGGGGCGGAACTTAATGAAGGGACAATTGTGGCACTTTAAATGTTTTCATCCCCCAAAAACAGAAATCAAATATCAAAAACATGTCATGATAAACACAAAAAACTGCTATACACGCAATAAATCTAATGTAATAATAAAACTACTATAACTACTAGCATTATAAATAATAATAACAGCTTCACACCTTAAAGTAGTACATTTGCATGCATACATATTCATGATTCTGTGCTATTCTGAGAGGGTGTTCACCCCCAATTTTCTCCATGAGACCAAATTAAGGCCAACACTGTCATAAGAAGTAGAAAGTGATGTCACTTACACATGACAAGTCTTAATTGTGCCCTAAACACAAGAGCCTCAAGCTCTACAACTCAATCCCCTGTAATAACACAGACAACAGCCACCAAAAGGGAGAGCTGAAGACGGGGAACATGAAGACGTGTCGGGAGCAGAGGGGGGAACGTAAACTGTTTGATCAATATATAATATATACATATATAATAAGCGGATGTGAATGTGCTTACCTCGCTGTTTAGGAAGCAGTAAAACACGGACACAAAGAAGCCCTGTGAGGAGAGGAGATAACGAGAGGAACAAAATGTCATCAAAATAAAAAAAACAAACACATCAACTCTGACCTGGTTTTAATCCGAACACAGCAGCTTACCGTACACTTCCATTCAATCATCTCCAGAGAGGAACGCTGTCCACTCATTACAATTACTGCGTCATTGTGTACCAAAATACGCACACTATGATATGACACTCGGTTTGTCCCCGAAAAGCATTTCTGATGCATTTTGCCTGATATCAAACAGGATTGTCATTTCACTTTGTTTCATCTTCAGTCGGACGTTTCCTCTACTTTTAATTGATTTGTCTGGTGACATTAACTGTACAATAAATTTGTTAATGAAGGGGATAAAGTTTAAACATATTATTCAGCCGCCCAAACGCCAAAAAGAAGGCCATGAACGATTCAGAGATGTCGGGTTAATTCTCGCACATAGACCTGCCGTCTATTCTGGGAGGATTTGTGTTCAATGTTTTACTTGTAAAGGTTGAAGATTCACAATGTTTTGTAAAGAAGGAGGCGGTCCGAGCTTTAACGTTATGGACACAAATGAGGAAGACTGGAGAAAAGTAGAGAAAAGGGACTGCGACAAGAAAAAGAAGCCAGAGTCTAAACCAGGCAACCAGGTTCTACCAAGTGAAGCTGATGCTTCATGTCTAAAACCTGCATTCTCTCTAGTGTCCATCAGGGGTCGACTCCTCTAGTAGTATAGAAGTCTATGAGAAAATGACTCTACCTCTCTCTTGATTTATTACCTCAGTAAACATTGGACAAATTGTACCTGGAAGGACTCCAAAAAAGAGTTGAAATATATGAAGACGATTTGAGAGATCTCGTCTTCCCCTGGGTTGACGAAGAAGAGCATGTAGGTGATTCCCAGGAGAGGAAGGAGAACCAGAGTGGCCTTCACAGCTTTCCTGCAGAGGATCAGACAACCGGGACAGAAAGACTGTCACTCACACAGAGGCAGCGTCACAGAGCCGTTCACCACATTCCACCGATCGAGTTCAAAACATGAATTATTTAAGAGGTGTGTCCATACAGGAAAGTGTTAAATGTACCTGTACTGCATTGTCTCCGATGTGGTAGAAGCTCTCAGTTTGGTCATCAGGATTCTCACAATGTTGAAGAGGAAAATGAAATTGATCTGTTGGGACGATCGAAACGCAGCAGATGAATGTGAGGCTCCTTCATAGCGTCTATTAACGTCAGAGAGAGAGAGAGAGAGGCTGTTCTGGACGGGTTTAATAACGGAGGACAGAAACTCATCCCCTTAGTGTCATCATACTTTATATGTATGGACATTTTCAGTGTTTAGAAAATAAAGTAACCTCCTGGAAACCAGTGACATTATTAAGATATGCATGTGGAACTGTTTTTACGTCATCATGTATGCTGTACGCAGCAGTGGAAAGCATTTCATGCATTTACTCAAGTACTGTACTTAAATACAATTTTGAGGTACTTGTACTATCCTATTTATACTTCTACCTCACTACATCTCAGAGGCAAGTACTAGACTTTTTACTCCTTTACGTTCATTCAACTTTTAGTTACTAAGTATTATTTAGTTTAAGCCACCCAGAAGTGTATTAAGTAATTAAAATGCTCCACCTTTAATTTAAAGCTACCACAAGGAATTTTCATGTTGTGTTGATGCTGTTGGTCCCTGTGGACTAAAGTGGTAGTGTTTCAGAGCACCAGAGTCCCTTTACAAAACCTCTCACTTTACTGCAGCAGGGTCTGACAGTCTGCCCCTCTCAGTCCTGGTTCTGGTTCTCCCGTGCCTCCCTTCCCTCACTCACTTATTTTGGAATGCAATCACGACTGTGCCATAAAAAACTAATGAATAAAGCTCCTGTCATTTTGGCCATGTATGACGTATAATAAGGTTATTAAATAGACAAATAAATGTCTTCTAATCTCCCTCCTTTCCTAAATCCTTGGCTTTTCATTTTCCTCTCTCTTAATTGGCCTCAGAAGGTTTGGATGGAACAAGCCCCCCCATGACGAGACCTCTGACCTGATTTGACTTTCACCCCCAAAAACAACTGGCGCAAAAAAAAAGAGAGCAAATTGCACAGAGCTGCAAAACCTTACGGGCGTGTTTGCGCTGTAATATCATCAGGAGCAATATCTTTAATGAATTGTACCTTGAAGCGAGGCAGATTTATGACGCTATCAGCAGCAGGAATCCATTCTTTCAGATTTCACCCCATTTATTATTTATTTTAATGAACATTTAGCTGACATCACTTCTGTTTTGTGGCTGAACTTGTAATAGAGTATTTTTTACATGGATGATTTGATTAATTCTCTGTTTGTGGCAGCAGGGCGATGGTTGATGATTCATTGTTGGCCTTTTTCTTTAGGGGGGGATTTGTTGACTATAAGAATAATTAATATGAAATAATACCGGCTGTATCCTTTAACATTGCTAAAACCTTGCATCTCTGTTATCTTAAGTGCTCCTTGAGATTATTTCCCCCCCACAATGTGATGAGAGACTAAATCAATAGGTGAGAATGATGTAACATGAGAGCAGGAATACTTTCTGCTGACCTGACCTTGGCCTGAAACAGATGCAAGGTGATCGTTTGCAGCGGTCCAAACTAGCCCTGTGCATTAGTGCTCACCGCGTTTAATAACATCCTGTGGTTATCCCTTACGGCAGCACATTGTGAAGGGCGCCGACAGTTCACAATCACAGCTACCCTGACACAAGATACCTGCAAAGATTTCTGGTGACCCGACGATGATCCTGCAGGATCAAGAAACTTTGGCGAGGAGATAAAAAGCCTGAAAGAGAAGCTGCTATTGTAAGCAGGATGCTTGTGCAGAGCGATATTGGAGGAGGCAGATGTGTGCTTCAGGGGAGTTTGAGGCAGCAGAGACAGAAACATGGATGGAGGAAGGTCAAGTCCACCACTGGAGACCCAGCAGGGAGGAACCGGACCCAAACAACAGAGAAATGGTCCAAATCACCACAGCGAGGAGAGGTGGAGGGTCACAGACAAGTACTCAGAGTAGAAGTGACAATACCACAGAGTAGAAGTACACCGTTACAAGTAGAAGTCCTGCATTCAGAGTAAAATTACAGAAGTACTAAAAGTATTCATGATGCAGAATAGTATTTTATTTATTTTATTTGCATAATTCTTCTCTTTAAATAGACACTTTAATAACAGACTTATTTTTTATTTTAACCCTCATATTGTTTGTTTGACATATTTCTATTTTTAATTATTTCAGTTTATTGTCATGCACCAATCACAAAGCCTGATTATATGTGTTTTACCTTACTTACCTATAATATATATGTATATATATATATATATATATATATATATATATGCTTTGACAAACGATATTTACTGTCTACACTGTATATATTCTAGTGGATTCACATTTATAGTCCTGTCAATATATTTCACCTCTAATGTTTTCACATTTACACGACTGCACTATATATTTTGTCTACTATGTTCATACTGTTTATATCTTAGCATATTAATATATTCTCTTACTGTTTATTATTACATGTACAGTTCTGCTTTTTGCACTTCTGGTTAGATGCTTAGTTTTATTTCAGAAATGGAATCTAATCTTATTGTATTCTGATTATTAATGCACTGATGTTTAGGCATCATGTTAATGTTGCAGCTGGTAAAGTTGAATTTAACAATAATAATTTAACTTATTTAACTTTAAAAGCACCTCTAAATTGTTTTTAAGTACAGAACTTGAGTGAATGTTCTTTCCACCACTGGACTGAGGACTGAGGTATTTTGGAAGCGCAGTCAGGAGGGAGGTCCAGAAGTCCAGACCAGTGATGAGTAAAGCTTGTACGAGGAGCCGCTCTGAGCCTCCAGACAATCTGCAAAATCTGCAGGATCATTCAACACGAGTGGAGCTGGAGGGCCGAGAGGCTTCACACAGACTGTGAGAGCGAAGAAGAAGAGTCACAACAACAGCGTCGCTCAGAATGCTGAAGGAGAGCAGCTGCAGGTGGTGGAGGTCCCGTTTAACACTCGTGCATCACTCGGGATGTTTTGGGCTTTTTACATTTTTCAATCATTTGGTTTGTGTTCATGCTTATGGCATAAAGTTTGTCAAGGATGTGAGTTTTGATTTTATTTTAGAAGTTCAACCAAATAGAGCCTAAAAGCCTCAATAGCCAAAAAAAGATGATTATTTATCATTTGCAATTGTCACTAAAATGTCTTTTAAAGAATCACTAATGCACAGTTTTCATCATTTAAACTGTCAAACATGTATTCACTAATATGACCAATGAGTGCGAGAGGTGACAGCCAGACAGTGACCTCAGCTCTTATAATAAGTAAACTGTGTAGTTAAATTATAGATACTCTTTAAGGACAACAATGTCCTCAAACCATGCATTCTTTCATAGCAGGCTTTCAATATCTACAGTCCCTGGCTTCAAATTTTATTTTTTTAAATTTTTTTTACAGTTTGACATCAGATTGAGCCATTTCTAAAATGTTTGCAATATGTGACAAACACATGCTATTTTCCGGGTTTCCACTAGGGGCATTGCTGCTGTATTATGGAGCCATTTTGTGTTATTTGTTCATGAAAAACAACAGTGGCATTAAACAAAAATGAAAAAAATGGTCCAAAATTTCATGACTTCATCATTTTATCTAGTTATAAATTTGTGTCAAATTGTGATAGCTATCACATGAATTATTGAGTTATGGCCAAAAACAAAAAAAGACCTTTGGCCACCAAAATTCTAAAAATTTCAACCTTGAGTCCAGCTGGACGTTTATGCCGAATTCCTGGCGTTACTGTGATTTCGCGCTCACGAGAATGGATCGGACAGACGGACGAAAAACCAAAAAGATAAAGTTGACGGCTCTGAGGCACAAACATAAAAAAACTCATTAATATTTGGTAGTTATGATCAGGACTAATCAGGACTCTTGACGAGGACGTTTTTGTCCTCTGAGGACATCAGAGCAGATATTTTAAAGTTATGCAAAAGAGTTAAGATGTTATTTTTCTGAACTTTAAAGTTCAGCTGCTGAATGTGGAGCTGGATGAAGACACTTGACATGAAATAATGAAGTAAAAGCCAGGAAAACGTCCCCTCAGGGTATGGAAATAACCCAATATTAGAGATAATTCATCAAAGCAACAAACAGGACTGAACAGATCTCTGGATTTCTTTCTTCGTTTCCAACAGGATTCCCATATGCTGCAGAGATTTAAACGTTACGCTCGACAGGTAGAGCATCAGAAGTTCACATTAATCATTTCTAACATGAAGAATGTGCTGCGGTTTTCCAACATTTCACGCCCGTCAGGCATTTAAAAGACATAATAAAGACTAATTGTGTTGGCGAGTTATGTAAAGTGCTGCTAACTGCAGGAGAAAAAAAAGAAAGAAGACTCTCACCACTAAGACGAGAATCATGGGACCTTGGTAGATGTAGTCGGTGTAAACGCCAGCTCGCTTCCCAAACCAGCACCTGAAATCAAACAGAAGTCATCGTTATTTCTTCTTACGTTCAGATGTATTCAGCATTTGTTGGAGTTACATCATATCAATTTGTGCTCAGATGTTAAAAACACAGAATGTAATTCACCCAAAATATGAAATATAGAGGATTGTTTTGATCAAAACTGATGGAATCTGTCAGTTTTGTGAGACTATTTCAAATAAAAATGGTCCTGTTTTAATAATTCTGCACTGGAAAGCTACAAAAAAAATTAAGCTTATTGTAGATAATACTAGCAAATGTATAACATGATTTATTCACTTGGAAGTAATAAAAAGAGGTTGTGGCTGATGTTCTGTATTTCTTCCATATTTTCAACATATTCCACGAAAAGACCAAAAGCCGTCTCTCAACACTCTCTGACGTCCCAGCTTGTCGTTGACACTCAGCCCCGAGCTCATCGGCTCCCGACGACAAACATCTTTAAAAATGGGTCACAAGTGTCTGCTTTTATTAAAAAATAAAAAGGTTTCCTAATTTCCTAAAACAGCTGCTCACTGTAGATGTTATTCAAACAAAGGGGAAATAGTGCATTTGTTGGGGACTATTTTCAGTGCGTGTGTTCATGGTGATGTAGGAACAATTGGGCCTGTTGTTGTGTTATTAATGGAGCTCTGTGGCTCAGAGGAAGAAGAGACATCAGGCTTTGACCCTTTTACTTACAGTAGATCAAGAAACAGAACCAGCACAGCAGCAAAGTAATGTGCCGCTGTGGGCGTATTTCAGGCTCATAATAGAATCAATAACAGTTTAAATGAACTCTATATTTAGATTATTTTCTCCTCTTTACCTTGCCGTAAGACAGCCTCTCTTCAAAGACACCAGACTCCATTGATTGAAGCAGTCATTCTACCTCAGAACACAGGAGTTGCTGGTCTACTTCTGCCTCCATCGGTTGGTTTGTTTGTGTTATTGTGTGACTTTGGTGTTTTAAAGGGTCACTTCAGACAAAGTCAGACAATTATAGAAACAAACTAACATGAATGATGAAGGCAGCAGTACACCAGTAACTCCTGTGTCCTGAGGGGTTTTGGTCAAAGGTCGGACACCATACCTTCGTACACTTAACCTGATACTTCCTAAGTGCTCCTGTCTGTTTCTCCATCTGCTGTATTAATACACTATGGAGAAGAATCTCATACAACCTCATTTTAAGGACTTAAATTAGATGTTTTTCAGTGCACATTTATATAATGCTGAATCCATTATCACCTGTCTACGAGCTGAAGAAAGAGACCACTTTATATCAATCAAACGCTAAGCACTTCCTCTCTGAGTGAAAATGCCCACAGGGGTAACCTGTAATTTAGAATATTGTACGATGCAAATGTGATTACCGGAGGTTATTTATAGACATTCATCTCCTTAATGCAATACAGTTTTACTGTTCCCTTGTGTGATTCTGTTCATTTTCTCTGAAATACTTACTTCTCATTGTCGTAGTACAGCTTCCCAATCGCCCATGCCACAATTATAGGGAATGGTATACCTGAGAGGTAAAAAAGAAAAGACAAATGACAGATTATTCTTTCATCTTTTCCTGCTTTTCACATCACAAAATGTCCCTGCGGGGATTTCACGCGGCAACACGGAGTCCTTGTCTGCCAAAGCTCTGTCAAAACCTATTGTCGCTTGTGTGCCGTGATCCGCAGATTCCAGCCAAGACATGTCACCATCTGAACGTTTTTCTCTGTGAATGAATGAAAAGCTGGACTCTGGTTGACGGTAATGCAGAGCGGTCGTCTTAATTTACTGACTTATGGGAGTAAAAATTAAGCAGACAAGAAGATATGACTTGACCACGAAGACCTTGCCAAACATCTCTGGTAATTTTCCACTTCATTAGCAACATACTGTCATCAGCGTAACGTTAAACCTTCAGGAAAATCTTACTCTCACAAAGAACTAGAATTACTTGATAAAATGTCATTTGTCTTGTTGTTTTTGCATCTCTTGTCCATTCCCCTCTGCTTTAAGAATACGTCTGCTCCTGAAGCCTGAGCTAAAGTGAAGTGAAGCAAATAAAATTTGATCTTATTTATGTTTTCACGGCCGTCCTGAAAAAAAAAAAAAAAGTGCTGCCATCTCTTCACATGGAGGCTTCATGCTGCCCCGCGGGGAAATGTAATCCAGATGGCACAATGCACCTAATCTCAGCAGCACATAGTTGAGTTTGACAGTGTGAAACGGGGTGTTAGTGAACTCCACACCAAAACGTTTCCCAGCTGCCACACCGAATCCTGGTATCTCCATCAAGTCGACTGCTCCACATTGTTGGATGAGTTTGTGTCTGAGCTGCAGCTTTTTTATTTTTTTATATTGAAACTGACTGACTGGAGTTAAAATGAAAAGTTCCAACATTTTAAGAAAAACAATTCTTGATGAAAAAATGTATACCGCTCTCATGTCTGTATGTCTATGTACTGAGCAGTGAGGTTCGTGGCTGGTGAGGCACTGACACTACATAAGTCAGATTTACAAATGAACCCAATAGAGAAGCTTAAATCACCATACAACTGGCAGCTTGCACATTGACTACTGGTTATTTATTTTTCATATTTCATATCAGCATTCTTTACACACACATAGGTAAGGTACATATTTGATTCCACTGGGAGCGGGTGCCCCACCGACCTGCCCCACCGACCGACCTGTCCCTGACCCACCAACCTGACCCACTGGGACCGTTTCAGAATTGTTGATCTTTATTGGGGTTGGCAGGTGTATGTTTTTACTTTGAAGAATGCAAAGTTTTGCCCTGATTTCCAGTCTTTGTGCTAAGCTAGGCTAACTCTTCCTCGCTCTAGCTCATACTTAACACACAGACATAGGAGTGGCATCAATATTCTTGTATTAACTCTAAATAATGCCTCACTAGTCTAAGGTTTTCATACAGCTGTACTACTGATGTTCATGTGCAGTAGGTGCACTCACACCAGCCGATGCAGATGAACATCCACTTGCGCAGCTTGTCGGTGGAGTAGGTGAGGACGATGGCCGTGTGGAGGTAGCAGCCCTCGCCAAACATCCAGAAGAAGTTGGTGGAGTGGAAATAGTTGTAGGAGGCGGTGACGAGGCGGCACCAAACCTGCAAAAATGAATCCTTCTGTTAAACATTTAACGGTTTCTCAAAAATATTATGCATCATCTTACTCTCAAACATGTTTTAAAGCATACGACATGTTCTTTAAGTTACATTATCATCATTTCATCAGGACGTTGGTATGTCAAAGGAAGCTCTCTTCCATGTTTGCCAGCAACATACAAGGGATAACTTAAAGGAACTGAACATATCTGGTAGATTTAAGATCCGTCCAATCGAGTTAACAGACTTGGAGAATTCAATCTTGTGGCTGGTGGCAACCCAACGTCTCACTAAATAAACATTATGGCAACTTTTTTGCTTTAATTCAACACCTTATTATCTGAAGCTCATGAATGTTCAGCTGTCTCTTGAAGATGCCAACGAGGAACAATCCCTCAAACTCTTTAACAAACTAGTTAAAATGAGAATACATTTTGTGGAAAGAGGAAGTATTATTTCATTAAAGGATGATCATTTTAGCTCAAAGTTGGAGGTTTCATTAACTATTTAAAGGATAAGGTTGCTGACGTTCTATATTTTTTTATTGCCATTAAATCTCATGAAAAGATCAACAATGAGTTTTAGTTTTATTTATTTTCTTAAAAGAACAACAATTTCCTAAAACAGCTGGTCACTGTAGTTTTTATGCATTTGTTCGGGACTATTTTCTGCGGTGGATTAATCCACATTTGGTACTCTAGTGAGTATTTAACCTTTTTCTTAAGTGCTTCTTGTTGCATAAATCAAGATCCTTGATTATAATTACCATTAAGAAGTCATTAGCGATGAAAAAAAGCAATGCTCATTAAATATTTACAAAAACAAAATGAAGCGAGTAGAAGCTAAATCTGAATCTAAGACATGAAATATAATATTTAGGGTTGAAAATAAACAAATAAACTTAAAGATGATCAGATAAAGCGATACGTACCACGTTACTTTCGTGCACCTCAGGGCTCATGGTCATTTGGACGATGAACCAGGTGGCGTTCCTCAGGATGAAGGCGGTGATGAGGTTCCAGTGGATGATGTTTCTTAGGCAGCGGATGCTCCTGTGAGACGAACAGAGGGGAATAATCTTTATAATCTCAGATATTGAAGAAGGTAATTAGTTTATCTTAGTTTTGCATAAAGACCGGAAGTAACATTTATTTTATATTTCTGTTTATGTTCAGATTAAACCAGCAAAACATAATATGTTAATTCATGAGCTCAAGCTTCATACTCACAGACAAACTGATGGGAAGTCCCTGAATTAATGTTCTTGTGTATTTTAAACAAACTCACATTGAAACATACCCAAACTGACTGGAGTTCAATGAATTATTCAACATTTTGGGAAATATAATTATTTAATGAGAATAATTGATACCGCTCTCATGTCTGTGTCACAACAATTCAGCTGGAGCCAGAAGGTGATTAGCTTAGCTTAGCATAAAGACTGGAAGCAGAGGGAAACAGCTAGCCTGGCACATAAAACCACATTTTGCCCCTTTATACATCCGTTTATGTGCTGATTAAATCAACATAGTATGTTTATTTAGAGCTTTAGAGGTGTTGGTAGATGTATTTTTACACTTTGGACAGAGCCAAGCTATGCTAAGCTAAGCTAAGCTAACCGCCTCCTGGATCTCGCTTCATACTCACAGACAAACTGGTGGGAAATACATGAATTAAACATCTCTTCCTACTTAGTTTGAGTCTTCTAGTGTAATTTAAACAAAGACAATAGGCTCAGAGTAGTTAACTCTTCCTATATAGCCCTTTAAGTAATCAGCAAACGGAAAAAACAGCAAACGGAGATGATGAATATGAATAATGAAGAGATGTAACCTTTCCCATCACTCCCCTAACTTAACATGAGCATTTCATGCCCACTTTTTGCACTCTTGTTTGTGTCGTGCCCCGAACATCTGATGTTTTAATGCTGCAAATAAATCGACCTCAGGATACAATTAAGAAATCTGCCTCTGAGTGAGCGTTAAAATAGAAGCACACAACGGAACGGACAGAGCGAGCCAACCTCGGTCACAGTAGTGACAGCCTCGTTTGCTGTCACCAGCTGACGGCGTTATTAGCCAGCGAAGGCCAACCGAGAATCACGTGATCTTCTTTATTTAAACATGCATCGTTTCTTAATAGGTGTCACTTGAGATGGCTTTGTGCTGACTGAGCAGACAACATTTTACCAGTGACTTTGTATTGTTAATAACCGTGGAGCTCTTAAAGAAAATGGCTTAATTAAATACAATAGCATGCATACAAATGCTGCTGCAGGTTTGAATAATTATAATATTGTTACACAGGAGTAAAATAAAAGCAGCCTTAAGGGGTTCAAAAGTATAACGTTATGTTTTATAAATCGTAGTGTCCCACAAATAAGCAGCTAATTTCCTGCCACTATCTCACAGTGTTACTGGAGCTGCTGTTTGTATTACAAAGGCAGTGAATGTCGTGCCAGAAGCATTTGTTTTTTCTTCTTCTTTTTTTAAACAGTCGTATTCATTACGCCGCGTGACCTCACTTCCTTTGGCATCCTGCCGGTGGGGTTAACTCGGCCTGATGGGTATTAATTAAGAGGAAACACTCAAAGACACAGAGAAATAAATAAATAAAAAACATTTGTTCTTATCCTGTGTTTCTGCGTTTCATGTTCTGCTGTTAATTATTTTTATGGTTTGTATTATATTACTTATATCACCAAATAATAATACTCTATTTCTGCTATATTGTTACTTTCTATATTATATTATATGCTATATTGTGGTATTGTCTTCCATTTTAATTATATACATATATTCTATACTACTATACAGTGTGTATGTTTGGTGTGTACATTTAACTATTATGTATGTTGTAATTATTATACGATGAGACTATATTCATCCCCGACACAAAATCAGACATTAAAGAAATTAAGAGATGCGACAGAAAAAAACACTCTATACTATATATTAAAATGATAGAGAAAAAAGTGAAAATATTTGTGCAGAAGAAGCGCAGTAGTGCACATCTGGCAGCCATGATGTGTAAACTACATATAAGTTTAAGTATAAGTGCATTATACATAGTAACATAGTAAAGTATATAATATTATATATATGTGCACTAAACAGAAATGATATACTATCGAGTGTGTATGTTTCAAATAGAAGAGAATGAAAATAATACAAAAGCACAAATATTCCTTAGAAGTCGTACTTCATCATTAATATCTATAAATTACACATAAATCACACATAATGACTGTAAAAAACTATCTGCATACTCAAAGGTATTGTAATGTCTATATAGTATAATTATCTCCAATGTATTTATTTAGATAAACTAAACTAAACTAAACTTTATCGGTTTTCTGCCGAAAATGTGTAAAATTTCTGCTCAGGTGTCAATAAAGTTTTATCTTTCATAAATTATATTTTGAATGTATGTGAGAAAAAAAAGGCATTTTGTCCTCTCCCCCCTCTTATCACATGAAACTGTTCATTAGCTGGAGTGTGTTAGCCGCTGCAGCGACATCACGGGTCAGAGGTGTGAGTTTGAATATCCGTTGGCAAAAAGAAAACCTTGTTTACATTTCTAACAGAAGGTGACTGAGATCTGATTTATTAATGTCTTCCTCTTCCTGATCTAACAACACGGAGAGGGAGGTGGAGGTGGAGGTGGAGGTGAAGGTGAACGGCTTGCCCTCAATGAATCAGAACAGTTTGATCAATTTCCCTTTGAAGTTCTAGCCTGACTGCAGACGGAGAAGCAACAGAGGATATCATTCCAGCTTCCAGCTGAAAGATTAGATTAAAGTCTCATTTGTTTTTCATGCATATTAAAGGGTTAGCTGACTGACAGTCGGATTAAAACACGACACAAACTCTTCTGGTTGAATCATCTGAGCAAAAGAGTAGTATAACTAAAATATATGGTTAGTTGGTTACAGTGTAGTTTGCTTGTTTTTCTTAAGCGATTGTATCATCAGTTTTTGTGTCTTTTTAAAGTTGTCCATTATTAAACGGTGTCTGACAACATTAAGGAAAGAACCGAGAGAGAAATAAAACCTTTTTTCTTCACCAAGTCTCGCTCAAGAAGTCTCGTTCTGACTTGTTGCTGGACGACAACTCCCTCTCTCTCTCTCTCTCTCTCTCTCTCTCTCTCTCTCTCTCTCTCTCTCTCTCTCTCTCTTTTCTCTCTTTCCCCCCTCTCTTTCTCTCTCTCTATCTCTCTCTCTCCTCTCTATCTCTTTCCTCAATGTCTCTCTGTCTTGCTCTCTTCTCTCTCTCTATCTCTCTCTCCTCTCTCTTTCTCTCTTTATCTCTCTCCTCTCTCTCTGTCTCCTCTCGCTCTCTCTCTGTCTCTCTCTCGCTCTCTCTTTTCTCTCTCTCCCTCTCTCTGTCTCTCTCTCTCCTCTCTCCCCCTCTCTCTGTCTCTCTCTCTTCTCTCCCCCCTCTTTCTCTCCCTCTCTCTCTCTTTCTGATTTCCACATTGTGGATGAGACGAGAGGTTTTACTTCTCAGAGAAAAGACACACAATAACAAACAATGTTTTATTCCTCTGTAGGGTTCTTTCCATAAGGTTGGCAGACACTTATAATAATAACAATAATAACAATCTGAGCTCTTTGAGTGGACGTATACTGGATCAATTAAAAAAACTCTTGTCCCCACTAGTCACCTAAGACACAGGTTGAAAGACAGCCACTAAAAAGTAAAACCTGATCTATTATTCAGCAGTTTAAAAGAGATCACTTTTAAGTTCTGGATCAGTTTTGGATGAATTTGGTGACATAATTCTTCATGACATAATTCATGGTGTTCAGGGCCATCAGCCAGACAAACTGGGGCATCAGTGGATGAGGTAAAGTGGGTTATTTACTAATCTCAGGGTTGATGGTTCAATCCCTGACTGCTCGTGTCAGAGTGTCTTCTGTGCATATATACTGACATACTGTGCATATTATTATACTATTTTTTACAACATTTTCATTGTCTTTTTTGTTGTTGCTTCATTTTGTTTCCATGTTTTTATCTTTTCTTGCAATGTTTAATTTTATGCATTAAAACACCTGGAACTGAAAACCTGTTTAATAGAATAAGAAACTTGATTATTGTGCACTTATATATGCAGCTAATTTCCATATAAATTAATTTGACCAAACTGAAGCCCTAATAACATAAACCTACAGTATTGTTTCATTATCCAGGAGACTCTTGTGTTTCTATGTTGTATAAATCATTAAAAGAGAACCTTGACATTGGAACGCACAGAGAATTAATATTCAGTTTCACTGTCAGCCAGCAGAAAATGATCCAACTGCCAATTCAGTGTTTTCCAGCCCTCGAAAATCTCTCTCTCTCTCTCTCTCTCTCTCTCTCTCTCTCTCTCTCTCTCTCTCTCTCACACTCCCTCTCTCTCTCACCCCCCTCTCTCTATCTCACCCTCTCTCTCTCTCTCAACCCCCTCTCTCCTCTCTCTCTCTCACCCCCCTCTCTCTATCTCTCTCTCTCACTCCCTCTCTCTCACCCCCTTCTCCTCTCTCCTCTATCTCTCCCTCTCACTCACCCCCCCTCTCTCTATCTCTCCCTCTCTCTCTCACCCTCTTCTCCTCTCTCCTCTCTTTCTCTCTCCTCCCCCTCTCTCTCTCTCCCCTTCTTTACCCCCCCTCTCTACTGTAATCCCTTCCACTCTCTCGTTCCAGTTCCACAACACTGAGCAGGAGTGTCAACCTTTCTCTCCGTCACATTGGCAGAGAGTCAACCTTCCCTTAAATGCTTCTGGATCTCATTAAAAAGTGAAGAAGGTGAGTAATAAATGACAAACTCCTCCACTGAACGGCATTTTTAGCTGCCTCCCTCCTCACACAAACATGGGCTGTGCATGAACGCCGTCCTGCAGAGCTTTTATTTATTATGTCTCGGTGGCCTTTCATGCTTTTCTCACCCACCCCGGGGGGTGAGGGGGGTGTCTCTGGGATCGATAACAGTCCCGGCTGTCGAGGGCGCTAAGACCTTTTCTGTCGTTAACGCTCGGTTTACTCCGGTGTGTCAGAGAAACCCATTCCACCTCCACCGGTTGTCCCAACAGGCCTCCACAACACTGTTTTTGGTTCTTCTTTCCGAGATGGGTTTATTATTCCCATTGGTGTGTGTGTGGGGGGGGGACGTGTCCTAGTTTTTTTGCGGGCGTCTAAACCCCCTTCTTCATCTGCGGGATTGAGATAGGGAAGGTTTCATCCCATGACCAAACGGTTTTTGGATCAGAAACGAGAGGCGCTTTGAAACGAGGGGGATCTGGAGAACACTGACGTTCCTGTCACATGGAGCACGTCGTTGGGATTATCGAACTCTTACCTCAAACACAAGAAGAGGAAGAAGGCGACGAGCAGCGCCACCATGGAGATGCAGTGGCCCAGGAAGTTTATGATGACGGCTATCTGGTAGTGCATCTTGCCTTTTTTCTGCAGGGAGAGAAAGAAACGTTGAATGAGTCTTTTGAGGTTTCTTCTGATTTACAGAAACAATATTCTCAGGATAAGATAAGAGACTTCAAAGACTGAAAACCCTCTTTGGTCTATCTTTCCTCTTTTTTTCCTCTCCACAGATTCCTGCTGTACAACATTTAAAATAAAAAGATGAGTAACAGTGTGTTGGGACTTTTATTTGAAGCTCTGGTTTTTAATTACCATTCCATTATTAACAGCTACACAGTTTATTCAGATTATAAATCTTATGTATTAAACAATACAATATTCTAACATGAAATAATATCAATAAATTGCTACTATTTGTAACTGCTAATCCCCCACAGCCATGGACGGTTAAAATAAAACGGGCCCAGGAAACGCAGACTGAAAGTGATGTTAGTGGGAACTCTACGTTTATTTGTGAATCTGAATTCTTATTTGGCTACACAGGAAATACAGAACCTGTCTGCTTCACCATGCTTTGTGAATGATTAGATTATTTACTAGAGCACAAAAGTCTTCATAAACCTATCTTTGAAAAAAAAGAAGTCTCAAGTACATATCATACATTTGAAGAATTTCAAGTCCTTTCTGTGGTTGATTTTTGTCACTTTTTATCTATTCGTAGTCACTTTTCAGCTTTTTGTGGTTACTGTTTGTCTCCTTTTACCTTTGTGTTTATTTATTTTTCGTCTGTTACAATCATTTTGTGTTTATTTTGTGTCTTTGTGGTTATTTTTTGCATCTTTGTGGTCAACTCTTATGTCTTCATGGTCGTTTTGCATCTCTTTATGCTCACCTTAAGTCTCTTTGCGGTCATTTTGTGTCTCTTTGTGTTTATTTTGTGTCTTTGTGGTTGTGTTTTGTCTCTTTGTGATCATTTTGTGTCTCTTTGTGATCATTTTTTGTCTCTTCATGGTTGTGTTTTGTCTCTTTATGGTTGTTTTGTATCTGTTAGTTTATTTCCCTGATGCTAAATGATAAACAGAGGTTCTGGTCCCGGGGTCCTGGGCCTCTATCTGGATCGGTCCCCATCATGATACTAATAAGCCACCTACCTATCACCTTACTCATCACTCTGGGTGCCAATCAGACCCCCCCCTGGTTTTGAGACATGAATCCTGAGGCTGGTGAACGTGAACACTCTCACGTATAAACTCACTACGTGAGGCCTTGTGCTGCTGCTGCTGAAGGTTTTTACATAAAACTCACACACATCTTCCTCTGACTCGCAGCCTAAGTCTTGTGTCTGTGACTCACATATCCATTGTGATCGGATTTCCCCCACACTGCCGACAGTAATCTATGCTGTAAGTGGATTTATGTAACCTACTGGTGTCTACGCCGAGATTAAACGTGGACATGTTTAATCCCTGAATCTCTCCCACCCTGAAAGACGTCATCTCATTCACTTTATTTTGGTGCAGCAGCTCAAATCTTTAACTCGTTTTAAAGTCTACGGTGGACAAATTGCTCCAAGTAATTCCCTTCTGATGCAGGAATGTGCATTGATATCTGTACGAGGCTTCTTCAATATATACACGGACAGACATTTGTTCTGAGTCCTCATACCTAAAAAAGAAAATAGACTATTTATCGAGGCCCTTCAAAAAAGACTCACATGACCATAACAAGAGTCCTATGAGCATTTTCAAACCGCACGCGCACACAAGCACACACACACACACACACACACACACACTTGGACTGCGCCAGTGTAGCAACTAGTGTGATGTACAATTTTATCCCACAGGTGCAGTTTTCTCCTCTGTTTGCATACTTATTACTTTTGCTCCTGGTCGCACTTTTTTTTTATTACACTCATGAGCCAGATGCGACTTAATTAGATTTTTTTCCCATATTATTACTTATTCATAAACCTTTTTCCACAGTGACCCTAATATGGGTATATTATAATAAAAAAAATTATATTTGCATATATACATTTATTATTATAATATAATATATGTGTACATATATATACACACATATGTATGTAGTTCATATTGCTGTGAAAACATCTCCTTCAAACAGCTGTATTTATTCAAGTTATTTAAAACTTCGCCCAATACTACTTTCTACTGAATGGAGCTTGAACGTATCATAATGCAACCTCTGTTTTTAACCCTGCAGCATTGTGCTGCCCACCGGCTGCTAACCGCTAACGTTAACGTTAACGCTAACGTTAACGTTAACGTTCCTGCTGATTTTAAACAAAGATATGTTGTTCACAATGTAGTGTTATCAGGGGAGAAATAAAAGTGTTTAAACACAGGTGTGTAGTACTAGTTTGCACATGTGCAGTAGGGATCGGTGCAAAGACTTAGAAGCTTTGCTTTTACTGATATCAGTATTAGAAAAACAAATTTTTTATATATTTGAATGTGGAAAAGTTACATCTTATACCTTTAAGTAAAGGTCCTGAATACTTCCTCCACTACTGGATGTAATAGACTGCATATGTTTGTAGTTTTTGTTTTGTCTTCTGGCTGAATCAAATCAAACCAAAACAAAGTGGTTTGTTTAAAGCACACTGAAGCACAGCTCACATTGTGTGAAGCTAATAGAGGCTTCAGTTGTCTGAAGTAGACAAATCATGTGTGGTTTTTTCGTCCTGGGAGTTGCATATTATTTTAAAAACACTAAATATAACTACTAGGACATTTCCCTCTGCGGCAGTATAATGCATTTTTTTTCCACCAAACAAGGAATGTAGATTTCCCATTCCACCTTTTTACATCGGAGACACACCATAAAAGGATCATTCCAAGGGTAGTGTGACAGGAGGGATGATTACAATGATTAGTGACTAGGCATTGAACAATTACTCTTTCGATGTACGAGTGCAGCAATATAGATGTGAAGAAAAAAGTGAATCAGTGCTTTTAACAGACACCGAGAGACTCGGCAGTCCAACACTGGACATAAATCAAGCAAACAGGAGGCGTTAGACTGGATAGCGGAGCTCAGAGAGGATAATATAAGACCCACCCACCACTTGCCTCAGGCCACAAGAGTCAAACCCAAACCTGACTCACTCTCCTTCTGTAGGAAACAGCAAAGACACTTATCGTTTATTTGAGAATATAACCTCCAGCAAGTCCCATAAGGAAAAGAGGATTCTGTTTTCCCCTCAAACAAACTTTCCAATAAGCCTTTGATCCACACGGTTCCTCTTCCCAGCGGGACCGCTGAATAGATCCGGTTCAATACAGGCTGAACTTTTAAAATGGAAGCCACTTCAAACTCCCCCTCCTTTTTTTCTTTTTTTTACCCCGATATCAATCACGCCACCGCTGCCACCTGGTGATTTATATTTCACGGCCATGAAAAGGAAAGAAAAATCAAACACTTTTTAAAAGGTCGGACAGTCTATATCCGTCTTCTGCGAGGGATCGATGGGACATTAGACTGCGAGAGACTCCCGGAAAAAACACAGCTAAATGAAGGGTTTCATTCCACAACATGCTCACAGATCTATAAAGAACAAGTCCACGAGATCTGGTGACCTCATTGGCAGGTTAACATGCCCTCACAGGTAAGACAAAATCCTTTACTTACATTGTTCTTATTGTTAATTAAACCCATGAAAACACCAACATTGAATTGATCCAACAAACCAAAGCCTGATAAAACTATAACATTTGGTTCAAAACATTTATATAACCTTCTTATCTATTACAATATATTTCCCATATTCATATCTGAAATATCTTTTTTTTTAAATATACTTTATTTTCAGATTTTTAAAGCAAATTATAAAACACAAAACACTGACAAAAAGCCAATTCCTTTTCCTATCAATATAAACCCCATTAAAAATAAAAATAAAAAGATCAACCAGTGCATAGAGTGAAACAAAGAGACACTAACACAGTAG
The DNA here is from genome assembly GCF_023349555.1 of Cebidichthys violaceus. Taxonomy (NCBI): domain Eukaryota; kingdom Metazoa; phylum Chordata; class Actinopteri; order Perciformes; family Stichaeidae; genus Cebidichthys; species Cebidichthys violaceus. The sequence goes on along the minus strand of NW_027176950.1, from coordinate 37,498 downwards.
TATATCCTTCTGGTGTCAGTGATGTCAGTGATGTATTTTAGATGAGGTTTCCTGACATCTTGTAATACGATTTCAGACACCCCTAAAGTGGACCATACCACCCTTCTTCTTCACGCAAGCCAGTGTGAAGCTAAGCTAGCTGCTATCTAGATTGATAGTAATGTACTTTTTTATCTTCAGAGATTCTGAATTAGATTGTGTCCACACACTAATGGATTTGATTTATCATGAGTGCAAGAGCTCTTACAGATACATTTCAGTCAAAAGTTAATTATTTAAAATATGTACACATTTATGTTTAGTAAGGAGAGAAATAGGACTCTTTAATCGTGCCTTAGCCAGTGATAAAAATAATGGCCGGATTGACTCCCCTATGTGACGTTGTCTCTCTATGAAACCCCACATACTGAGTTAGATACGGAGATCAATACCACCACGTCTGTGTGTTAAAGAGCAAGAGCCAGAAGGCCGTTAGCTTAGCTTAGCATAAATACTAGAAGCAGGTGGAAACAGCTAGCTGTCGAAAACCACAACTTGTCATTTGTTTAAAATTCCGTTGGGTGTGTATTTTCTTTTTCCACTTAGGAAAGAGCCAGGCTAGCTGTTTCCCCCTGCTTCCAGTCTTTATGCTAAGCTAAGCTAATCGCCTCCTGCCTGCAGCTTCATACTCAGCGTACAGACATGAGAGTGGCGTCGATCATCTCATCTAACTCATGGCAAGAAAGTAAACAAGAGCCAATATGATTCCTTTGAATCTATTCGTTTCTTTGGTTGTTGTGAAAAAACGTTAAACGCTCGAAGCAACCGCTAAGGCAAGACAGATTAGTGAAGGAAAGATAAACCGTCAAACAACCATTGACTAACGAGACACAAACATGATATCAGGCTGAATAAACTAAATGGAAATTTAGTCCCGTTGCTGGAAATGCCATCAAATGCATCAAACGTATATTAATCTGAAAATAGTTCCGAAGAAACGCAGGATTCACTGTTTGAATAACGTTTGATAAAAACTACAGTGACCAGCTGTTTTAGGAAATTAATGAGCCTTTTTATTGTATAGTATTGAGAGACTGATATTGTAGTTTTGGTTGTATTTCGTGGGATTCGTTGACAATAACAATAATATAGAAAAAACATCGGCTTCATTCTTTCAATGCAGGTCAAGGAGATCGACAGCTTTGTTTTAAAAAACGGGGAAAAAGAAAACATAACTTAGCTAATTGAACCAGCGCAGAGCAACAATGTTTACGGAAAATAAAAGTGCTTTTAATATTCAGTTCAGTATCAGCAGATGGTCAGATCTTTCTTTCATGTAATTCTATATTTCACATACAATACTTCAAGTGTCGTATCGTCACGACCTTATTTAGGTCATCGTGTTCCGTCTGAAAGCTTTTGTCAATCCTAATTAAAATGAGTGCTCATCACCAGCACATCACAAAGCACCATCCAGGTGGTGGCTGAGAGCATGCATAAATAAACTCCCCAAAAAAAACAACAAACAACAACAACAAAACAGCAGCATGTGACTGGATACCAAACTGAAGCACAGCAGGACCTTAACAGCAGCATCCTGTTGCTTTCAACCGACTGTTTTCTTGCTCTCATCGCCGGAGGACAATGCGGTTTAGAAAAAGAAAAACTCTTGTTGGGGCTGCTGTTTCTTTTGAGGAATTAACTAAATTAAGTCGGGGTTTTTTTTGTGCATTAAAAAGAGAAACAGCTGCAGGTTGATTAGCAGATTTCAGGCTCCCACTTACATACAAACACCAAAGCCAAGATGACAGTAAAGCTGCAGCGGCTGAATTCATTGTGCTCTCGGAGCCTTCAAGTGATGCTGTTGGTGCATTTCACAGCACATTCATAGTATTTCCTTTTGTCTGTAGTGTCAGTTTAAGGCTTCGGGCTTTACAGGGAAACAAACCCTGAATCCACATTTACTATAAATAAACTTTGCGAGCAAACCTGTCGCACTCATCTTCCCCTGCTAACCTCGCTTTTGTTGTTTGTTTTTTTTGATTATGTTTCACGCTTGGAGGGACTCCGTGAAAAGCCTCATTAATCAGGATACATGAGAACACGCTGTGAAGTCTTACCTCCTCGTGAAGTATGGCCTTACACATGGAGTAGTTCCCCTTCAGCGCCCACGTCCCATTCACGAGACAGTTCCTATAAACGTTATCTGCACAGAGAGAAAGACAAGAAACAGGACAAAAAAAATGATTTTTCTCATTCTTACTTCACTTTTTAATAATGTATCCTTGGAAATGTTAAAGATGTGAATTGCTGCTCGATTGGTAGGGGCACTGCGACCTTTCCTGCGTTTGAGACTAATAGGGAGAGATATCATTAGAGGTAGGCCTACAAGCTGTGAGTTTTCACACGTTAGCTGTCAAGACCGTCTACCACCCTCTTCCTCAGCATCGTTATCCTTTTTTACATTAGACGGACGCTTTTTTACCTCCAACGAGCTGCAAACCTGTTTTTCATTTCATTTTTTTTGCAATAAAAACATGTTGACCCACGTTCTCGTCATGTCTCGCTGTCCACAAAAAGATGCACGACATAAAAGATATAAAAGGGTTCTCGTTAGAAACACTTGGGTGTGTTCTAGATGAAACCCTTGGAATATAAAAGCATTCTCTGTAGAACCCAATGGATTGAGTCGAGATGAAACCCTTGGAATATAAAAGGGTTCTCAGTAGAAACCTTTGGGTGAGTTCTAGATGAAACCCTTGGAATATAAAAGGGTTCTCGTTAGAAACCCTTGGGCGGGTTTTAGATAAAACCCTTGGAATATAAAAGGGTTCTCGTTAGAAACCCTTGGGCAGGTTCTAGATAAAACCCTTGGAATATAAAAGGGTTCTCGGTAGAAACCTTTAGGTGGGTTCTAGATAAAACCTTTGGAATATAAAAGCATTCTCTGTAGAACCCAATGGATTGAGTCAAAATGAAACCCTTGGAATATAAAAGGGTTCTCGTTAGAAACCCTTGGTTGAGTTCTAGATAAAACCCTTGGAATATAAAAGGGTTCTCGTTAGAAACCCTTGGTTGAGTTCTAGATAAAACCCTTGGAATATAAAAGGGTTCTCGTTAGAAACCCTTGGGTGGGTTCTAGATAAAACCCTTGGAATATAAAAGGGTTCTCGTTAGAAACCCTTGGATGGGTTCTAGATGAAACCCTTGGAATATAAAAGCATTCTCTGTAGAACCCAATGGATTGAGTCAAGATGAAACCCTTGGAATATAAAAGAACCCTATATATTGTTCTAGTGTATTTCTAAGAGTGTTGGCAAAGTAAGGCAGGTCAGCGAGTATTTCATATTAATGGGAAGTTTTACGTCAAGCTGTGACACAATTAAAAGGCGAATTTATAAAATTCCAATCTTTATTGCCTCCTTTAAATTAAATAAATAAAAAAAGACTCAGACAGAGAACCGGTGATTATTTTCTGTCTAAAAAAAACACAATTTCTGCACATTGCTGGAGAAAGCAGCCCCAGTATTCGGGGTCGGCATGAAGGCTCTGACAAATGATGAGTCAAACTATATTTTTTTCCGTGCGGTCTCGCTCCATCACAACACACATTTCTCGCCACATTCACGGGGACAGAAACAAAATAATCTGTGACAAATTTCACATTTGTCATTTCACATTTATTATTCCTTAAGATGAAGGAAATGAAATCATCAAACAGGACACAGTTGGGTTTGAAACGCCGCAAATGAGGCAATTTAAAGATGAAAGGAGAGATGTCGGAAATATTTTAAAGAAATTCATTTTTTACATCAGCAGCTGTTCTGCAGGTGAGGCGGCCGGAGGTTCGGTTAATTTAAATGATAAGCAAGGATGACATTAAGTCGGTCCTGTATAATAATGGAAGAAAGAAGTTGAAAAGAGAAGGCTGTTTCATCTCCAGACAATCAGCAGTGAGACCGCGTCTTCTTCACTGAGTTATATGGACACATCTGACCCAGAACTCGAGGCGGGTCGACTCGGGTCGTCAGAAACCTTTTCCACTGACGGTTTACAGAACTGGGAGGAGAAAGTGAAGTTTGCTGAGTAGTCGCTGACACAGTTAAAGCTGCAGCAGATTTCTCTGCGAGAGGAAAAGCTGTCAACATCCATCAATAACACAACATTGTAAAAAATGAGGCGCTTGTTTGTGTCTGTTTTCGGGGACAGTTTCTAACTTTGCTCTCAGGTCCAGAGAGCAAAACACAACCCCGTCTTCATACACAGCTAACAGCTAACCTGGTTCCTGACTTTTTGAAACATGAATGTTTTGAAGCAAAAATGACGTTTGAAGAGTGAACATTGGAAAAGGTTAAGATATTTTCTTAATAAGATCTGTGTGACGTCACCCACTCCAACACACACTAATGTAAAAACCTGTGACGGTCATTTTCACTAAGCTTCCAAGAAAGTTGATTATTTTTAATTTTTAATGAGATTTGAAACTTGAATTACACTGAAGATGTGGAATATTTTAAAGTTTGAATGGAGTTTCTAGCTTAAAGTATGACTTAGTGAATACGAGTTGAAAATGTGTTGAAATATCTCACTTCTGAACATTCTGTCCATTTCATTTTTTTTGCACAATTTTCTCGGAAAACGTGGAATATTTCTGGAAGGATATAAATAATAAATGCAGACCACATTGCTAACAGCTTGGGGGTCTGTGTTTACTTCCTGTCAGCTGATGTTATTCACATACAGCTGCAACAGGAAATAAACTGGAACACATCTGGATTGTTTACGCCTGAAAACCGTGAAGTGATCTGTAACCGTGAATGTACTGGTTGAGTTAAACGCTTTGTTGTTTGAATCAACTTTGTACGCTTCCAACATTCACACCCAACAAAAGAAATAAAGCAATTCCTGCCAACAAAACCTAATAAAGATTTATTACAGTGTCGGCTGAAGCTACAACTTATTGCGCCCACTGTTAATACAATATTTCGTAACAAAAAATCTTAAATATATATCTATAAAATGGTGTGAAAGGAGGTAAAGAGTCTCAAATGTCAGACTCACAACAATAATAAGACAATTTTTCTGCTTTACTGATGAACGTTTGAACACAAGGGACTGAGGGCCTGAGACGGAGGCTGTTAATCTTAAATAAATGTTTTAATAATGAGACATTTTGGGCAGGGTAAGAGATGAGATGGGATTGGGTTGCCTGAGGGCAGTAATGTGCAATGAGCTGGGTAAAAATAGCATGTTGACAGTGTAAGGGGACTGTCATCCCCAATCAAGATTACCTAGCTTGTGATATTCCCTAAATCCCAAACGCAATATCCTAGAGAGCTTTAAAATCTGTCTGAGGAGAATTATGTCAAAGTCAAAAGTTCTGTAATGGACTCTTGTTAAATTTTTTGGGATTCATAAAAAGGAGAAGATTAAAGAATACATTTTTCAATTTCAGTCCGTAGACGGCAGTTCACTATCAGCAGCTTTATTTCTCTTGAGAAAAAAAAAATAAAAATCAATTTTCTACTATCAGATTTGTGCGTGACTGAATTTAACGTGCACTGGCAAAAAAAAATCTCCCATATTTCTCAGAGAGCTCCCATAATTCTCTCCTTTTATTCCAATCGAAATGTACATGACACGGCATGACTGGACGACTCTCCTCTGGGTTTTCATGGTCACAAAATAATTTGAATGGATTACTGTCAAAGCAATAAAAGTAACTTTTATTTACAAAAACCAAAGTTCAGCACAAATGTTTAAAGAAATATGTGGAGAAAAAAAAAGCAGAGAAAAACAACCCATAACAGGCGTCACAGCGGAGGTCTTCATGTAGAGCCGAGAGCTTAAAGGTAGAAACGGTGGCGCCTTCAAATCAAGCTGTATGTCCTTGAAATAAATTCTTTCTGGCAGTGGACCACACGGTGATTTATGGCTGCTAAAGCTCTTTATTAAAAAAAGACCATATATATATCAAACATTTTATAGCAAAGACGGGCTGTCACTGAAGATATTTCTTCATGTAATAACCAAATAATCATCTTTATTATTGCATTGTTTGCTGTCTGTTTGGCTGAAACAAGGTGAAAGGAGTTTTACAGCCGAAGCAAATTAAAGGAGAATTTATTAAGGCCCAGACACCATTTCAATACTCGTTACAGCAGCAGTTAGGAGGGCTGCTTGGATTAGAGTCGTCTCCATTTGTTACAGCGCTGCAGAAGGAAAACACTGAAATATGTGGACGACGTCTGAAGATTGAAACTGGAGTAAATGTTCCAGCATTTCTGGTTCTCATGCTACAATGTGAGAATATAGAGGAGGAACGTCGAAGTGCAAAGTCACTCTGGTTCTATCATTTAGAACATTGAGGATATCACATCTCGTAAGACGAATACAAGAAGAAAGAATCTAAATCTGCAAGTTTCTCTTTAAGGAAACAATTTAATTGAGAAACGTGTTTCCCACTTTGTCGAAATATTCCGTAACTGGTTGGAACTCAACTTAACACTGATATATCCACTGACTGTCTTAAAATCCCTTTGACAAAAAGATTGAGATACAATATACTGCTAAATAAATTCCATTTTATAAAAGTCAAGCATGTCTCAGTCACTTCTTGTGAAATTGTTTTGCTGTCAGAATGCATCAGGGAGTTTTACAGCTGCCGCAAATTAAAGTGGATTTAACACAGTGGCAGTGTTATGATTGCTGTCAGTTGTTTCCAGCAGTGGCAAGAATGGAAGACAAAAACTAAGCCTGTTCTCTCGTTGGGTGTTTGTGAGAGGCAAATGTTTACCAGCTGTGACGGCGGTGTTGTTTTCACCTGGTGAGTCGTGAAGGCAACATGTGGTCCAGGAGAGAAGGACTGTAGGAGGAGGGACCACAGAGGAGGACCCTGCTCGGTCTTTATGTCTGTTGACAGAGTTATTGATGTTGCCACGTGCAGCCAAGAAACAGGACTGTAGTCAGTCAGTGGGATCAGAAGCAAGGGCTGAGTTAGAAGAGGGGCGTGGTCAGAGCAAAGGAAGTAGTGGGGTAGGAAGTAGGGAAGGGGTCACTGGTTCCACCTTGATTTATGTCCCTTTAGTTGAAAACAGCTTTGCTTTATTGGTCACATTTCTATTAATATCACCGTTACTATTAATGCTTTTACTATCATTAATATTATATGATATTAGCTGCTGCTGTTATTACTAGTAGTTGTGATTTTTTCATCATTATTATACTTACTGCTCTCATTATATGAATCATTTCTGTCATATGCATTGAATGTGTTGTAACTCTGTTATGTTCATTATGTACACATGACATCTACTGTACTTCTGTCCACCCTGATAGAGGATCTCTCCTCCGTCCCTCTGTATTCCACCCCCATTTCCTGCCTCCTTGCTCTGACCACACCCATCTCCAAACCCCGCCTTTAAGTTAATCTCAACTACACACCTCTAAGGTTTCATCTTCGTCATCATCTTGCACGGTTGTGACGCGATCTCTGAATCTGTCATCAAAAAAATCTGTCCACAAAACGGACGGACAGAAATTGGCGAGGTACTCAAGATCTCCTGTGTTGTAGTTTCTGCTGCAGTCGGTGTCTCCTCGACCTCGTTTTGCTTTAATTAATGATGCGCACACAGTCTCGCAAGGTGAAATAAATATCCGCCACATGCTGTCGTGGATGGCAACAATTTGTGGTTTGCGCTGGAAATACATCTTGGCAAACAACTGAACAACTACTGTGCACATCTTTGTGAAGTCTTATTGGACACCAAAATCCCTCCAAGTATCCGTCCAAATTTAGGATGAATTTTACACTAATTTCCAGGAAATCGGTTTCAGAAAATTATTATTAATGTTTATGTTAATCGCAGAAGAATACGGCGCAATGAGACGATGTCACTAAAAGAGTTTTGGTGAAAACCTCAAACGCATGAAAACCAAGTGGAAAACATGACAGAATTATGATATTTCTGTTTCCTTCATGTATTAATGTGAGGAAGGTTACAGTCTCCTCATCCTTTCAGTGGAAGCCACATGCTTTACGTTATTGTGACTTTTTCTTTTGAATTTACAGCGTTTTTTTAATGCGGAAATCAAAAATAATATAAATTTTACATTCATGTTTATTTATGGATTAAACAAACGAGATACAATGTGTTAATTAGTGAGCTTTAGGGTGCTGGTAGATGGATGTTTTTCACTTTGAAGGAGCCAGGCTAGCTGTTTCCCCCTGCTTCCAGTCTTTATGCTAAGCTAGGCTAAGCACCTCCTGACAGCTATGTTCTTAACGCTGATATCAGTCTTCTCATCTCATTCTGGGAAAGAAAGCCAATAACCGTATGTAAATAAATGTGGAACTATTCCTTTAATGATTGACCTGAGTTGACAGTATTCGTGAGGTTCAGTTGGGACGGAGGTCAGTTTCTTTCTCACTCACTTTATTAAAATGTAGAGAGAGCCCTCTCAGTAGCACATGTCCTGTGAACATTCATACAAAACATGCTGCACGGATTATGTGAAAGTCACATTGTGAAATCTGCTTTTTGCTGCAGGAACATCTCCCCTCAGACTGCAGCGGCTCCACTTTATTAACATTCTCCTGCAGTCTTCTTGCAGGTTGCAGAGGAACGAGCCTCTGGCAGCATCGTAAAATGCCATTTACATCGGTCACGATCTCAAGGTCCCTAAAATATACGGCTGATTTCGTTTAGTGTCGGCTGCCAAGCTGCCTGGTTCACCAAGAGTTCTATATCAACAGCAGACGGGTTTGTCTGTGGAGCGTCTTCAGAATGATCGCAGTGGATGTCATTGCTGTATGCTACATAGTACATATCAGTGTTAATCTTTGCCCAGTGACCGGCCATTGTTGTCTCTGCGTAGGTGTTAAAAACAGAGACTGGCCCGTGCCGGGTGCTAAATCCTCCCTGTGGAAATCGGAGCTCTGGGTGCATGTGGCAACCTTGAGGCTGAAGGATCCTCTTTTTCATTTCATTTCCAAACACTACAGCAAACACACACCGCTGACTAACAAAGATCAGAGGATCCTCTCTGTGGCAAAAAACAAAAAAAAACGCAGAGCACAGCAGAAATTCTGCTGTGATTTTAAGCCCGACACAAGCAAATACGCTGACCCAAATTTCGTCACACTTACTTAGCGCTTTAACACAACGGATCAATGGCTGCAGCTCAGAAGCATCCTCCTCCTCCTCCTCTGTGCATTCTGAGCACAGGTCTAATTAAAACCAGAACCAGCAGGGAAGAGAAAAACATATTATTTGCACTAAATTAGTTTTTTTTTTTGCACAACTGCAGAGCAAAACAGACTGTAAAGATCTGAGCTGAGACACCATGTGTTTACTTGTTTTTGCAGGTCAGCTATTGTTCAGAGCTCACATTCTCTGCAAGGAAGTAAGTGTACAAGGTTTTGCACAGAGATGCAGCAACACTGACAGATCTCACGTTTTATGATCCAATACTTTAATTCTATTTGTGACTATTTGTACTTACAGAGCCTGTTTTAAAACTAGTGAAGCAGTGATGAAGGTTACTCTCTCCTCATCGCTCTACACAGATCTGATGTTTTCATCTCCATTCAGTGGATGTTTAAGTCACATGCTTCACATCCTTTATACTTTTTCAGTCAAATTTCCATCGCTTTTTCTGCACAAATGTCAAATAGTAGAAATTTTACATTAATGTTTATGTATGGAATAAACAAACAAGATACAACGTGTTAATTAGTGAGCTTTAGGGTGCTGGTAGAAGGATGTTTTTCACTTTGAAGGAGTCAGGCTAGCTGTTTCCCGCTGCTTCCAGTCTTTATGCAAAGCTAGGCTAGCCACCTCCTCACTCCAGCTCCGTTGTTAACGCTGATGTCAGTCTTCTCGTCTCATTCTGAAAGAAAGCCAATAACCGTATATAAATAAATGAGGAACTATTCCTTTAATGATTCTTGAAAACCTTGAGTAAGTGAACAGGACGCGTTCAGGCCATGTATTCGTGTGGTTATGCTGGGACGGAGGCCAGTTTCTCAATGTTTCTTGGAAAACTCTCTTTCTCTCTCACTTTATTAAAATGTACAAGGTGCCCTCTCAGTAGCACATGTTCTGTGAACATTCATACATAACACGCTGCAGGGACAATGTGAGAGTCACATTGTTAAATCTGCTTTCTGCTGCAGGAAAAAGTTAATCAGCAGCATCAGTTATGGACGTCCTGACCACGTTTTATGATCCAATATTTGCTTTAAGTTCCTTCATTATAAAACTTAGACATCAAATTTTATGACTGTGTTAAAACTAGTGAGGCAGTTCAGATGTTTGCATAAGATTACTGTTACCTCTGATGTTTTGTTAATGGTCCATATATGACATCAAGAGTTGTGGTTCACCTGAGAAATGTGGGATTTAGTATTTAATATACATTTAGTATTAAATCACAGTGGGGGAAAGAAAGTAAGCACAGTTTCTACAAGTACAACTGAAACTGTTTGTTGATCAATAAATTTGTTATATATTATGATACATAATTAAACTTTTTTTACATATTTTTTAACAATGTAGAGGACTGCTGGTTGGACAAAACAAACATTGTGAAAATTTTACTTTGGAGTTTTTTTTACAGTATGGTATATGGAATAATTTTTGTGCAAACGACAAAACACACAATAACTAATCCTGACGTGAATCAGTCTCTGCCACAGACACATCTATTCACAACAACCTGTTGAATCCTGAGTGTTTCTGAGATGAACCAAACAACTGGCACATTGCTGCAACTTTCCACATCTCCCCCAACACTTCTACACTTGAATAAACGCGGGTTATTCAGGTGAGGAGTCGTACCTGTGTTCTGAAAACATGGAAAACTTTTTTTTGCCACCTCATTTTTATTCAGGAGAACTTCTTAAATTCATCCAAAAAACTTGGAAACTGGAGCAACTCTTGAGACGTCGCGGGCCGTCGACACTCTTGAGCCGGTGCCAGTTTTCACGCTGGGTGTGTGTTCTGGCTCACGTCTGCATGAGACACCTCGAGGGTTTGCAGAGGACGGAGCCTCTGTTTTTCAAGGAGGTCTAAAGAGAATAATCTACTTTCCGTGTCCGACTTACTGCAGGAATAAAAAAACAAAACACACACACACACACACACACACACACACACACACACACACACACACACAAACCAGCTCCTCACATCACTTATACATCTTTCTCTTTTGTCTCTTCTGTCTTTGATGCCCCCCCCCCATTCATGAATTAATATTCGACGAATGCTGCGCACCGCGCTCGAGCTCATTCAACAAAAAGAGAACGCATTGCATTTCTTGTGAGTGAGCAGGAGGGTGAGCCGGGGTGAGGGTTTTGCCACCCCACTGACGGCGAGCACTACTCTAAATAAAAAAAGTACAACCCCCCTCCTCCTCCTCCTCTTCATCCTCTATCCATTCTGACTAGCGCAAGACCAGACAACTCACAGCCAGTCAGTGACACATGCGCACACACACACACACACACACACACACACACACACACACACACACACACACACACACACACACACACTGGCTTCTGTATGAAAATCCGCTGGCCTCCCTCTGGGGACCATTAAGGGGAAAGTCAAGCTTGGCAACAAATGGTGAAGGGGTTTCCGTTTGGAGGGCAAGAGACGTGGTGGAACAACAGAGTTATGCCGAGGCCGAGTCATGAACCCAGAGGAGGGCGTGCAGCGCCACCGGGCACCTGTCACGGACTCGCCGGCTGAGTGGTCTGGACAACGCCCGTCGGAAGTCTGTCCTTCCCCCTCCGTGCATATGTTTGGCAACATGCCGCGATCATCTCAGATGCATCGAGGAGCTTGCGATGATTAGAGTGATTAGTCCTGTGTTGATCGCTCCAATTAGGCTCAGAGTCTCAGCAAGAAGAAGATTAACTCAAGAGCTTTCGATCTTCAGACCAGTTTTTTTTTTTCACTGACTCATTAGTTTTTATTTTCTAGCAATTTTTTTTCTCCTCCCATGTAGAAATGAGGAATTAATGAGAGACGGAGTGAGGTATCTTGACTGTCGAGATCAAAAGACAAAAAGAGAGGTGTGTGTGTGACATTTACACATTTCTCAACACACAAGGTGACAGTGATCAGTAGCAGCACCTCTGGAGCACAAATTGGTCAAAGATGTGTTTAGCAGTACAAACTGAGTAATATGTCTTTCAAAATCTGTCAAAAAATCGTTAATATTTCAGATCGGCCAAGGTTGTGAATTAAATAAAAAAAATGTACATAGAAAGGATACAGTAATACACATTTAATTTTGGCAACATTTCAAAAGTCCCCTTAAATTTGCTTTGACAATTAAATGGAAACATAGTAATTGTTACGGTTGTTGAGTTACGTTTTTTACATTACATTGTCAAGTTACCTTACATTAAGTTCTTACGTTGCATTGTTGCGTTACAGTGTTACGTTGCTAGGTTACAGTGTTATGCTGTATTGTCACTTTGCATTGGTACGTTATGTTACGTTGTTACATTGTTACATTACAACGTTGTTACATTGTTAGGTTACATTGTTAGGTTACGTTGTTAAGTTACATTGTTAGGTTACATTGTTAGGTTACGTTGTAACAGTGCATTGTAATGTTACGTTGCAATGTTACGTTGCAATGTTACATTGTTGCGTTACGTTGTCACATTGTTGCATTGTTAGGTTACGTTGTTAGGCTACGTTAAGTTGTTACTTTGCATTGTTTCGTTACGTTGTCACATAGTTACGTTGTCACATAGTTACGTTGTCACATTGTTACATTGTTAGGTTACGTTGTTAGGCTACGTTGCATTGTTACTTTGCATTGTTTCGTTATGTTGTAACAAAAACCATGGTGTTTTTTTAAGCCTCAACCAAAAGTGTTGTTCCCTAAACCTAAACAGTAATTCCACATTGTTAATGTAAAAGGAAATTATAGTCATGATTTATATTTATTTATTATGATTTAACCCGTGATAGATTGCATATACAGGTCTAGTGTTGGACTTTGTCTGCTTGATGTTTATGTACGAGTGGTAAAAAGGACATTCACCTGTAGCCAGGTTAAAGGGTTAAACAATGATTTACCAAAGGCTAAGATATACAATGACCTTAAACAATGATGGTATACAGTGGTGAGTTTGCAACATGTGCCATTAACCTACAGGTTGGTGGAGAACCTCTGGTCTAAGAGGTGTGAGCTTTGTTTTAAGCACTTACAGTGAATAACTTCTGTCACTAGGTAAATCTCTTTCCAGAATGTGATGCGCAATATATTCCTTAATTGTATCAATACTTACAGGTCAAATTTCACAACGTTAACCACGTGGCATTATTCATTTCTTCAAGCTAATAGGCTGATAGAAACATTTTTATGAAACGTATTTTTGGTTCAGAAACGTCGACATTTAATGTATCCGTTGTTTGCAGAAAAGTAAAATGCCAAAAAAAATTCTGGAGATTGGGTTCTTGTTTTTACTTGCATTTTCTGACTTTTAATAATCATTTTAAAAGGCAATTTAAAGGAACAGTTGGACATTTGATGTCACTCTTATATGTGTCTGTTGATTATTAAGCTACAACCAGCAGCCAATTAGCTTAGCTTAGCACAGAGACTGGAAAGGAGGGCTAACAGCTAGCCTGTCTCTGTTAATTAGCACCAATAAATACACCAGCATGTCTATTAATGAGCTACAGAGGTGCTTTAGATCGTGGTTTCAGTTAAATGCTAATAAACATGTTGTGTCTCAAGTCTCTGCAGACTGTTTCTGAAATAAAGCACAATCTTTCTCTAAACTTTAACAAGCGCTGCTACTGCCTTTATAACATATAATAAAAAGTGTAATAATGTTACAGTAGATATTTTATTGAAAGACTGGATATTTTATGGGGAAAAACAAATTAAATACCTTGTCATAAAATCTTTTGTAACAATGTCTGTAACGTAGTACAAATCCCTTTCTTTTATAAAACAACTTTTAAAAGTTTTTTGTGGTTTCGTTTTGTAAATTTATATTTTCCTACTTGTTTTTAACTTATTAATCTCGCATGTTTGAAGATCTCATTGTCAATTTTGAATTAGCTTTTTTCCCTCTTCTCTGTAAAGCTATACAAATCAAGTTTTATTATTCTTCAACATTTAAAGAATTATGTTTCCTCTAAAACATGTTTACTGTTGCATATTTAATTTATGGGAGATTGTTTTTATGGCGTCTCACCTCTTTTGATTTTCACACTTGTTTCCTGTCAACTCCTTAAAAAGCTTATTAAGTTCATAATTCTGACACAGGACTCAGGTTTTATTCTTTCTATTATTATACTGTGCTAATATGTTTATCTTGGTCTTGACTTGACCTCAATGCATTGAAATGATGGCCAGTGATTTTAAACATCTGTCCTAATATGATCAGTTTGACTCGTTCTGATTCAAAAAGAGTGAAGCCATGTTCACACACTTCTACGGCTCTGAAACTTAAAGGACCAGTGTTGTTGCATTTCAGGACATCTATTGGCAGAAATATAATATAATATTCAGAGCAACATTTCGAATCGTTGTGTTCGTTAGCTTAGAATGAGCCCTTCATATCTACGTAGGGAGCGGGAGGCGGAGTCCGCCATGTTCCACCGTCATGTTCTACGGTAGCCCAGGAAAGACAAACCAAACACTGACTCTAGAAAGAGACTCATGTTTGTAACCATCTAACTTCAGTTGTTCCTAAAGTTTTGCTAATATATATATATATGTATGTATGTATATTATGGAATAGTTTGATGGTTTTGCACTTGACGGCTCACTATACCTCAGTCTTGTAAAAGGAAGGAGTGAGCGGAGAGGTTTCAATTGGTTGCAATCTTCAACCACACTGCTAAAACTACGCGCTGTCCCTTTAAATCAAGGATTTGTCTCGATCTAAATTTGGAATTCCAGCCCGGTTGGCTACCTACTAACCTGATTCGTGGAAGTGCTGTTTCATAGGCTAGTGCTATTCAGGGCATGGACACTAACACACACCACACACACACAATGGATGTCAGCTTTACTTCTGTTCAGCATTTTTAGCATCAGGTTGTATTTTAAGACAACATGTTGGCTGTAACTTCATCAGTCACAAAGACTGAGGCTCAACGCTGCAGTGGTGGAATTTAACAAAGTACATTTACTCACATTCTCTACAGAGGGACGCATCAGAGGCACTTGTACTTTACAAGAGAGTGTGTTCCTTTTCACGCCACTCTCTGCATTTATCTGACAGCTTTAGTTGCTTTACAAATTAGGATTGTTGCACACAAAACATGATGTTTTTTTGTTAATTAGACCCCCAATTATAGAAGTACAGTTGAAATTAATAATCAATTAAAAAACTGACTGAAAATGAATTGGCAACTATTTTGATAACAGTCTAAAAATATTTCATGGTTCCAGATTTCCAGTTTTTTCTTTTAATAATGTTAATAATGTAAATGTATTAGTAATAATGTTAATAATGTAAACTTATTAATAATGTTGATGTATTATTAATACTGTTAATACATTAGTAATAAAGCTTTAAATTGTCATTATATTTTCTTTACAATCAATTTATTAAAGGGAGAAAATAATCAGCAGAGTAATTCATAATGAAAATAATCATTAACTAATACTTCAAAGAAGGCTGAAATAAAATAAAATCCTGTTTTTACATTAATGCATGAGTATGTAATAATCTAGTGATAGATAGACTAGTGAATATATAATAGTAGAACACTTTACCTACATTTCTCTGATTATGCTTCAATGCAGGACTTTAACTTGTATTTTCACAGTGTGGTATTAGTACTCTTATTAAAGTAAAGGATCTGAATTATGTGCAGCTGTTACAGTTTTCTCCTTTAGTAATCTGTTAATGATCTGCTGAAAATAAAGTTTTGAGGGTCCAGATGAGGGCTTAACATTTCTGGGTTCATGACTCGTCATTCTTTCTGAAACTGGAGCAGAAACAAGAATTTGCATCACTCTTCTTCTTCTTCTTCTCAGAATCCAATTTAATTGTAATTGGTTTTCCTTGTCTATAAATCTTATCGTGGATTTGTCTCTTGGCGTTAAGAGTTGATCTGCGGCTGAAATCCGTCCCAGATCTTCTTCCTGCACCAACAACTCGAGACTAAAAAGGGAAGCTGACTTTTGCACTCTGGACTTGAACTCTGCAATAATCTGCCTCTGGATCTGAGGAGCAGCTCCACATCCACTCAGGCTTTTAAGTGCCCACTCTGGACGACCCGCTCTGCACTCGCCTTCCTCTAAAGCCACTTATTATTGTCCTAATACTACTTACCCTACTACTACTACTACTACTTCTTCCTCCATCTTCTTATACATTTCCTTTCCTTATCCTGTTTTCATTTAAAAAATATATTGGTTTCCTTTAATCTTATGTATTGACTGTGGACTTTTAGAGCTGTGTCATCTAATAAAAAAAGGGTTTGTGTAATAAAAAAAAGAAGCTTAAAAACAGATGAAGTGGATCAGCTGTTTACACCATAGCGCCACATAGACACACGGGAATTGATGGCAACCTCGTCTTCTGGTGGCAGTGAATCCGTCACCGATGAAATGGAGCGTAAACTAATTGGTCACAGCCGGTTCAGTCTGTGTCTCCATATTCTTTGGTTACATTGTTTTGTCTTGTGAGGCAATTTTTGAATTTCAACACCTTCCACAAGACGCACAACCCTCTAAACTATCATAAAGAACTGAAACGCTTCCTATAAAGACGGACAACATCGAACATGTGCTGCTGGTTAAAATGCTTGCTGAAGCGAGCAGAGAGGCAGACTGTTGTGGAAAGTACGTTCACGTTTAAGTACTGTACTTAAGTATAATTTTGAGGTACTTATACTTAGGTGCTTCCATTTTTTGCCACTTTATACTACATTTCAGAGGCAAGCATTGTACATTTTAGTGCATATATTTAACAGCTGTCGTAAATCCACAGATTTTAAACAGTAATAAAAACCCATGTGTGGCCCACCCATCAGCTGCTCCACCGCCGCTCACCGAGCTCCATCAGACTCATTTGTGCTGTTTAGTGTTTTCTGAATAACATTATTGTGCTGTGTTCACATTAGGCGTCCTTAACGAAAGAGGAGAGGAACAAACTGCTGCTTTCAAAGTGGTGAATAAAAAAACCCTGGAAGAGAAAAAAAGAAAACTCTTTAAGGTCACTGTGTTTTTCTACCTTTCACAATGAAACTTTTAGCAAATGAAGTGACAGCAAAGCGGCTTCATTAAATGTTTTGCCTTTAGCCTCTTCTGACCTCATCGGTGAAAAAAATATAAAATATTCAAGAGGGATAAATAATAAATTCAGGCTAAAAATACACCTTCAAGTTAAAGCTTCATTTAACTTGACTTCAGGAGCGATATCATGGGGGGGGGGTTTAACATTCAGTTAGTGATTCGGCCCTAAATCTCCATAAAGTAAACACCTTTTTCCACTATTGACCCTCGCTAGTGGAGTCAGCGGATGGGAGGTCTTTGTTAAGGCTTTTAGTCTGCGCTTGAATGGAGATTATGTTAAAATCCTGAAGGTGACGTGAACCTCGCAGTGTCAAATTACTGGTGAGCTGAATTATAACCCGTCTCTCTCTCTCCTCTCTCCTCTCTAGCTCTCTCTCTCTCTCTCTCGTTCCTCTTCTCTCTGTCTCTGTCTCTCTCTCTCGTCTCTCTGTCTCTCTCTCTCTCTCTCTCTCTCTCGCTCCTCTGTCTCTCTCTCTCTCATCTCTGTCTTTCTCTCTCTCTCTCACTCCTCTCTGTATCTCTCTCTCTCTCTCTCTCTCTCTCTCTCTCTCTCTCTCTCTCTCTCTCTCTCTCTCTCTCTCTCTCTCTCTGTCCTCAGGGTCCTGTGGGGGTTTCACACTTTAAATGACCAAGAAACACGTCAGCTTTTATCTCCTAAATGTACTGAATTGTGTTTACTGTGCTGAGCGCCACAGTGCAATAAATGAAAACACGTCACAGACTACTGATCCGTATTTGATCAGAATCATTGACTTTATAAATGATCAGAGTTTTTCAGTCCCCGATGTCAATACCTGGGCTTTGGGTATGAATCTGATGCCATTGTTTAATTAATAATCTTAATACCTCACCCGTGTGGAAGATTAAAATCAAACCACAGCTGAGGCTGACGGTGATGTCGTTAGATCTACGTACAGGTATCTGACCACAGACTGTATATAAGAAGTGGACGTTTGTGGATTTGTTCTGTCCATACTGGGAGAGGGATCCCTCCTCTGTTGCTCTCCCTCAGGTCTCTTCCTCTTTTCTCCCCGTTAAAGGTTTTTTTGGGGGGAGTTTTTCCTGTTCCGATGAGGGTCCTGGGACAGAGGATGTTGTACAGATTGTTAAGCCCTCTGAGGCAAATGTGTAATTTGTGATTTTGGGCTATACAAAATAAATTGAAATTAATTGAATTTTTTGAAGTATCGAGTTCGGCGGTTTCACCTTCGCCATCTTGGATTACAGCCGATGCCATGTTTTTTTTTTGCAAACAGTGAACAGGAAGCAACTATATTTGGACTGAGAAGGAGTGACGTAGAGACACCGTATATACCTCTCTGGTAGAGACCTATCAATCACCGTGTAGCCCCGCCCTAAAGCATACCCTGCTTTATGGTCTGTTATACTCTAAATGGACCATAATGTACTAAATGAACATCATGCTGTATTGAAGAAGACTTGAAACTAGAGATTGAGACCATAAACTCATGTTTACAATGTTTACTGAGGTAATAAATCAAGAGAGAAGTAGAGTCATTTTCTCATAGACTTCTATACAACCAGAGGAGTCGCCCCCTGATGGACATTAGAGAGAATGCAACTTTAACACATAACTTTGGTTGAAGGTGAAGACCTGGAGGTTGCTGCCTGCATCTGGTCATAAACCAAAGTATTGGTATCAAATTAAAATGTGATGACCAAACTCAGAAGGATTCTTCCTCTGGGGAATATCTGAACAAAACAAAGTAGTTGCTGAGATATTTGAGTGGGGAAACAAAGTGGTGGACGACCGATTGCCATTCTTACAGCTTATATGTCTCAACAGGATTTGGAAAAACTTGTCCATGCATTTATCTTCAGTAGACTGGACTACTGTAACGGTGTGTTCACAGGTCTCTGTAAAAAGTCAATCAGAACGCTGCAGCTCAAAGACATCACTCCAGTTCTGAGGTCTTTGCACTGGCTTCCTGTCTAACAAAAAAATCACTTTAAAATCCTGCTGTTGGTTTATAAAGCACTGAATGGTTTAGGGCCAAAATACATCTCTGATCTGCTGCTACCTTATGAACCATCCCGACCCCTCAGGTCGTCTGGGACTACTTTCTGTTCCCAGAATCAGGACTAAACACGGAGAAGCAGCGTTCAGTTTTTCTGCACCACATATCTGGAACAAAGTCCCAGAAAGCTGCAGGTCTGCTGAGACCCTCAGCTCCTTTAAATCCAAACTGAAGACGTTTCTGTTTGCTGCTGCCTTTGATTGAACCACATTTAAGGATTTTAATCAATTTCTGCATTTTACTACTGTATTTTATTTCTTAAACTGCACTGCACTGTTTTTAGCTTTTTAGTGTTTTAATGACTGTTTTTAATGTTTCAATGAATGTTCCTAATTGTTTTTAAATCTCCTTTTCTTTTGCATTATGTTTTGATGCTTTTAATGGTTTTATGTGAAGCACTTTGAATTGCCTTGTTGTTGAAATGTGCTATACAAATAAACTTGCCTTGCCTTGCCTTGCTTATAAGAAAACATTTGAGAACAGATTTCTTTTCAGAAGAGAACACCAGACATGCAATTTAGAGAGCAGATCTGTTTGCTGCAGCAATTAACTTTCAGTTGTACTTTAAGAGTTAAGACCTTTAAAGAAACTCTGGTGCAGAGGAGTTCAGGTAGAGTTCGACACCAGAGCAGAAATCTAAACCACTTCACTTACTTAAAGAAAAAGCACAAAAATCTGATCTCTCAAACATCTACAGAAACACTTTGCATCGAAATGGGTCCGATTATTTGGCTATATGGTCCAGATCAAGTATTCAGAAGTAGTATTGACTAGTTAGGAAAAATTAAGAATAAACACCAGTAAATTTATCTCTTGTTTCGATCGTTTTAACAGCCTTAAGCATCTCAGACAGCCGCGATTTACACCTCATACACACAACATTTTCTCACAGCGGGTCATCTTGTCTTCAGTGCATCAAGCTCCTTTCTTCTTTCTTTCTGCTATATTATCTGCAGCGGTCCTACTTTGTGAACACATGTTGTTTTCTACACTTTTCTCTCGCTAATTTGTATGCTCATGCTAATTTCTTTGTGTGCGCAATTACATAAACAGGATTTGCCCAGGGGGAAGACGAGTAAGGGTGGAGGGAGGTTGGGGGTGACATCAAACTAAATCTGTCTTTTGAATCTATTGTTTCTTGTTTAGCTGCAGGAGCTTTGACGCGGGAGGACTTACTGGTGGTGTTGTATCTGACGCCGTAGAACATCTCCGGACAGGGTCGCGACACCGTCTGGCCCGCGCCGCTCCTGGGCCAGCAGGTGCCAATGCCATCGATGGAGGTGTCACAGTAGAGTCCCGAGCCTGCAGCGCGAGGACAGCAATGTCAGGCACAGACCGTACAGTACATTCCCGGCATTGGCTTGGGACTACATATAGCCACGGTGGAATCCTGACAACGCTCCAACGGTAAATTGTTGGGGATGGAACAATGTGTTTGTGCACGGGATTTAATGATTACTCCTGAGTGTTGTCTCCAAATCTATTTCCAGCATTGACTTTGATGTTAGCGTCTATAATCTGAAATCAGATCAAACATATTCCCCCCCTGGAGTGTTCCACAACAATCTCTGCTTTGTAGTAGCGCTGCATTGAATCAGTTTCACACATTGTGAACAGAGGGAATGTGTTTCGACTCACCGCTCCACTGACCTGTGGCGTTACTCAGGGTTTGGTTCCAGGTGGAGGCCAGCGACTGTACTGCAAAATCCAGAGGGAAAGACATTCATCAATAACCTCAATCTTTGTTTGCACACTTCAGAGGACGGCTAAGGAAATCTTATTACATCCAGATTAACGGCTACAAAGGGTGCGCATTAAAGGGCAACGGTAAACACTGGTGACAGACCTTTCCTCCAGCAATAATGGGATGGTAGCAGCAAATATGAATGTAGACGTGCCCCGAGGGTAAGGCTATTATTTCTGCAATAACTTGAGAAGATTTAGATTTTTTTTTTTTTAAAGATCAGGAGATAAGGATGTTCTGCTGGAGAATAGTTGACGCAGATATATTTAAACATATGAGAAAAATAAATGAATGAAAGAAAAATCTAAAATGAGAACAGATTAGTTTGAGAATTGATCCTCACCAGAAACATTTTGTTCACTCAAATGCTTGTAAGTCAACAAATATTTAAGTATTATTGACAAAGACATTAACCAAGTAATTCTTCCTCTAACCATGAATGTAAATGAAGCACTCCACCATAGCTTTAAATACAGAATATGTGAAGTGTGGATGTGTTTAAAAGCACAATAGTTACAGTTACAAAAGTAATGTAACAGGTAATAAAGTTCTTGGTGGGTAGACCAGCACTATTACTGACAAACAAACATTTAGTTAATTTTTTTTACTCCCATCACACCTCAGTCGTTGCTGGGGCTGGCTATCATTTCAGAATTTGCAGTATTGTTGGTAATACAAAAGAGCTTCAATACCAATAGGAAAACATGTTATTTTCATGTACAAAATAATAATACATTGTGTTATTATGTTGAGTTGTTACATTGTGTTATGTTGACTTGTTACGTTGTGTTATTGTGTTGAGTTGTTACATTGTGTTATTATGTTGCATTGTTACATTGTGTTATGTTAAGTTGTTACGTTGTGTTATTGTGTTGAGTCGTTACATTGTGTTTTTATGTTGAGTTGATACGTTGTGTTATTATTTTGAATTGTTACATTGTGTTATTATGTTGAGTTGTTACATTGTGTTATTGTGTTGAGTTGTTACATTGTGTGATGTTGAGTTGTTACATTGTGTTATTATGTTAAGTTGTTACATTGTTTTATTATGTTAAGTTGTTACGTTGTGTTATTATGTTAAGTTCTTACATTGTTTTATTATGTTAAGTTGTTACGTTGTGTTATTGTGTTAAGTTCTTACATTGTTTTATTATGTTAAGTTGTTACGTTGTGTTATTGTGTTGAGTCGTTACATTGTGTGATGTTGAGTTGTTACATTGTGTTATTATGTTAAGTTGTTACGTTGTGTTATTGTGTTGAGTCGTTACATTGTGTTTTTATGTTGAGTTGATACGTTGTGTGTGTGTGTGTGTGTGTGTGTGTGTGTGTGTGTGTGTGTGTGTGTGCTCTCTGGGTGTGTGCTGCGGTTTACAGTGTTTAATAACCAGTTATTACTGTACATGTGAGGTCTACATGGAGGCGCGCTAATAATTTTTTCCAATCAACACAAGGACAGAGTTGTGAATGGAAAAGGCTTGAAATCAATTTGCTCACAGCGGAGCGACTGGAAACACAACTGGCCTTTAAAAGCAGTTGCTGTAGTTGTAAACATGGACTTACAGGAGACATTTCCCGACAGCATGAGCAGAGCTTCACACGTCAGATCTGCAAGAGAGCCGGAAGGCAGGAGGAGGCTCATGATGGCACACACCTGAAAACAGAGAAGAGCCACCAATCAGCGGATCAATCATCAACAGAACACGTTTGACACGGCTTATTAATTCCCCCACGTACAGTCGGCGAAGTTGAATCCAACCGAAAGACTTGCGGTGCCCTTGAGCAGACGATGATACATGTATTAACAACTCCTCTCGAATAATTTGGAGCGCTTTGTAGTTTGTTTCATGTTTACAGATACAAGGATTCAATAAAATATAAAGGCTTAGCAGTTATTTACCTTCTTGGAGGGCTGCAGAGCTAAAATTCACATTAATTTGTGTGCATTGTGTGCGCGGTTGCAGCGACTTGTGTGCAAAAGGAGGGGAAACATTAAATAATGTTACATAATTCAGGAGAGGGTTATGTGCATGTATCTGCTGTGTCTCGTGTGACTGAAGAAACAGCTTGTATTTCAGCACAACAACGATGTAATATAGTATCTGCTGCATTTACACAACCGGGATGATAAAAGGTGAGAACCTGGTTTTGTTACATGACAGCATTTTGCATCCAGACTGGATTTCTTGTGACTGCTGGTAAATGTGTGCGTTGTGCTGCACGTTGCACTGGGGACGCGTGGAAACCAGTCATGCATCTGTCAATGGGGTTTTATTGAGAGGCAGAGAAGACTAAAATGTCATGGGTTTAGTTTTTTGCTTGGCCTTTGTTAAGTTGACCCCGCATGTCGCTGCGAATGTCCTTGAGTACCTGCCGGCGGCTGCTATTACCCATAGAAACCATCTCGTTCCTTCCCTTTCCAACCGCGGTTAACGCCGTTCATCCTTGCCATAATCACACACATACCTTAGGAGCAACAGAGGTCAGATGGCGGCCGGCGGTACCACGGTTTCACAAGAACTACGGTGGCCTGCAGGTGAGGTAAAAACACAAACTCTCTCTAGAGTCGGAGTTTGTGTTTGTCCGTTCTGGGCTACTGTAGAAAGATGGCGGTATACCGGTTTCATCACTGGTGTCAGGTTCGGGCACAACATGTATTTTGCATTTTGATAATGCTTTTTTGGTTTTTACACACAAGGACGAGGGAGAGAATTACGTGACTCCATCACAGTCTGCGTTTCATCACACAAACTCCTGCTTTTCATTTTGACATCTTGTTAGAGCGGCCGACGAGCATTCAACAGATCGTTTTGATGAAAAAAAGGCATATATTCAAACTCTTGTTAAGATGTAATAGGTTATGTCAGCTTTCAATTTCTTCAAATATGTCAATGTCAAGTGTAATGTAATTACCAGTTTGGCTTTGAAATACTAAAACAACAGTACATTTGTTAAAAAACATTTTTTTATTGTTGCGCTTCAGGTTGCTCAGCACCACAGCTCACCCACAATTAAAAACAACAGCACGGCTGTTACTACTAACTCTGAGTGGATCACACTACATTTACATTATGGGGCAGAAACACAGGGGATACCTCATGTCCACTCGTATTTGGAGCCAATAAGCACATCTGTGTTTAAAATGTATTTTTTCTTTCTTAAAATATGTTCCCTTACATTACGAATAGAGTGATATTTGGTAGAATCATGTTTTGAAGGGGACATCCCTTTTCATTTTTGTAATACCGTTAAATATTACCTCACTGCAGAAAAACACTAAAACTACTGTGATAGAAATTTGAGGTCATATCGACACCCCAGCATGCAGCATGACGGATAAAAACTGCTCATTCTAAACTAACGAAAACACTTAGTGTCAGGTTACTATACAATAATGAAAAGTCTGAATATGATATTCAATTTCTGCCAAAAGGTACCGCAAAATTCTGCACACTGGCCCTTTAAATAAAACATACTTCTCATTATTGCAACATCTGAACCACATTTAACTTTTTCCCTTTTTTGGCAGAACCCAAAGAAAACATTTCTTTGAAGAATTTTTGTATCATTACATGTGAGCGTTAAAGGCACATTGATACCTGATGGTTGCAGCAGAGTGCGTAGTCACGTCATGCAGACTGTAACTGAAGCAGATGTTACTGGGTTGAACTGTCCCCCGGTGGCTCGCTGCGTCTGTTTCACGCTCACTGAGTCCTGGCCAGGTATCAGAGGACGTCACCTGCTGTACTGCTGGCCGTCCGCCCTCCTCCCACCTAATTAAAGCTCAACAACGTGACTGACAGCCGCCACGTTAAACCCACAGGATGAAACAAACCTGTATTTAATCAGCGGGGCGTCATTTTATTTGTGTGGAAGACGCTCGTGATTAAAATGCAATGATGTGGAATTAGTTGTTGCGCCTACAGTCACGGGATTATTGTCAACAAAAAGAAGGCCACACTTCTAGAGTTATATACGCATTAATGAATTATTATGAGCAAAGCATTGGTGTGAGCAATATTTTGGGGTTATTTGAGTTGGTAAAACATTGTTTCTGTCTACAATCAGGTCCTGAAAAGCTTTTTAAAACCATATTCTCTTAAGTAGTAAGAACATGCAGCTTATTCTGCTTTTGCATGTTTAATAAATGTTCTAAATGAGAGTCTATTCCACGGCTGCTTCTGGACATGTTGGTGTCCTCTGTGAGACGTCGGGACAGATCCTTTCATCATAAAGTGTCATAATAATAAACAGAATTTGATGACATCTTATTATTTCAAATGCATCTTCTTATTCTACATTAGTCCCACTGGTTTGACTCACTCTCTGGTTTTGCCTCATGTGAACCGCAGATTAATTAACCAGTTTATCCATCGTGGGGTTAAGTAAAGTTTCAGTTGCTGATCGCTATCGGCAGGTATTCAGTGAAAATATGCGCTCTGGAGATCAGCAGATCCCTGATAATGCTACACGGTGAACAACAAATATGTGTTGAAACGGACAGGAAGAGAGCTTGCAACATAGAAGTAAAATAGGACATTTTACATACTTTGATGAGTACAAAAAAATCTAAAGATTGTTGTTAGCTGTTATGGGGACAACACACGTCAGTGTCGCAGATTACCGGGAAGAGAGTGAATGCAGCTCAGGAGACGGACAGTTGGATAGTTAGCTTGTTAGCTTGTCCTTCTCTGGAGAAGAGATGAGCGAGTCGGAGGGACAAGTAGAGACCAGCACACTGTTCGGCTCATTTTCTGTAACCAGTGTAGCATTAAAGCATGGTGGAATTAGCAAGCGAGCTAATTAGCCAGCTGCTCCTTAGTCTGTTCTATTTCTATGGCTAGTAACGTTGGCGGCAACTGTTTCAGAACGGTTTCTTTTCACAACTTACAGAGCACATTTTAGACCTCCGTTTGAATCAGTGAAGCAGCTTAAATATGTTTGCAGCATGTGTATTGTTGCCTTTAATATTTGCCTCTGATATTTAAAGTGTCTGTGAGCTGCAGCCAACCGGCAGCAGCCCTGAGGTGTGTGTTTCACCACAAAATGTCACCGACTCAAACACAAAACAAACACTCTGAATCAAGATCCAACGAAGCACAACAATCTCCTCTTGAATCAAGTTGATTTGAATGAAAGCAGGTTGAAATTCTCTGATTTAAGAACTCAGTTTCAGATTAAAATGACTTGATAACGTTTTATAATCTGATCATTGTTTTTATGAAAAGTAATCTGCAAAAAATGAACACAAGTGGTAAAGGATAACTGCAAAAAAATACAATATTTCTCCCAGGTTTGAAATCATTATTTAAGTTTAGTTTTTAGGTACTTGTACTTCACTTGAGTATTTCTATTTCATGCTACTTTAAAATTCTACTCCGCTTTATACTGCACAGCATTTATCTGACAGTAACTAACTTGCATAATTAGTGTATTTTGCACTCAAGTAAACATTTGAATGCATGACTTTTACTAACAGAATATTTGCACACTGTGGCTCCGGTTCCTTGAGTATAACATCTGAGTACTTCTTTTTCTACCACTGAAATACTCAGAAAAAGTACCTCAAAACATTGTTGTTTTTTTGAATGCACTGGTCAGTTTAAAGAGTCTTCTTTCAGACTATAGTGGAAAGAAAACATTTAAAATTCACATTTAGGTGTTTATTTTACTACTTTGTCTGTTTGCATCTGTAGATTTCAAAGGTTAATTTAATTTACATATCTGAACATAACGTTTAGGAAGACTTGTAATTCAAAAAACAATCACCTTAATGTGAGTAATGAACTGGTGAAGATTCATGGTGATATCTATGAGTATATCTATTTTTTGATCCTATTCACCTGTAGAGTCTTCTAAATGTCTGTAGTTTAACTAAACATCTCTTTAAAGGACGTTTTCTCTAGATTACTTTTTTCTCAGACTCCAGAAATCTCCACTTCAGTAGCTCTTACATACACCAAACTTTACACTTTCATTCCTCTCTATGTTCTGAAGCTTTCTACAGAGGGGGTTGCTCACACATCATTCAGAGAATCATTTATAAAACATGTTAATACTAAAAACATGATTAACCAGATTTGTATTGTCTGTTGACAGTATTTATGATTCATGGAGAGATACAAAGAGATATCAAAAATCCCCTCTGTAAAAACATTTGACTCTAATATGTCATCAAAATGAAATAAGAATGTTGAACCTGGCTTCATCCACTGTTTATGTTCTGGAAATGTGCTCATATTTAATAAGAAAATGCCTCATTTGAACATAATATTTTCAGAAAACTTGTAAAACAAAACAATAATTGTCTTAATGTAATCAACTGGAGAAGTTTCATGTGAGTTTAATAATCTAAGTATAAAACCTCGAGTACAGTACAGTACTCGAGTAAATGTACTCCGTTTCTTTTTGACCTCACAGCAGACACGTGAGTGGGGGTCCCGGTCTTCAATCACAACAATGGAGGACGCGAATAGAAGCCAGCAGGGTTCAGAGGATTCTTGACTATTCTTAGTGCTCTCTCCTGAAGTGATTCACCTCCGGCTTCTGCAGCATCACCAACCAACCACATGAGCCCCTCTGTGCCCCGAACACGAGCCTCACATGAGTCATCCCGGGAAAGCTTTCAAGAGTTGAAAATGTTAATTGGACTTCTGCTTTCTGGGATTCCAAACACAGAGAACAGGAAGTGAGAGGAGTGCATTAACACTTTTAATCTCCATGTGTCCCAAATCTGTGTTTTCAGCATCAGCATCTGAGCTCCAGTCCCACAGAAGAAGAAGAAAAGGAAAAGGAGGGAGGACTCGTGTCACTCGGGATCGTTTTTCTCATGCCATCTTAACCCAAACTCATGGCTCATGCTTCAGTGTGTGCAAAGTAAACACGCACAGCGCTAATTCGATAAATATGATGCAGATTGGTTGTTGTTTTTTGCGGTGCAGATAGAAGAAAGTCTGGATTACTGCCAAAGCTTTTAGTTCAGAGAAAGGTTTTTATCTAATGGATAATACAAATAAATGTTTTAAATAGCTGTGAGATGCAGACAATACCCGAAAGTGACATCTGGATGGGATGATGGTGTTAAATCCTCTCACATCAAGATGATATTCCGCTGAATAAGATAGTTAAGCTATTTCTAATTAAATGTACAAACCCGGATGCGATGGTTTAAGCCAATGAAGCCAAAAGCGCAGAACTTACCTCGAGCAGACAGAAGCATTTGCGACGCATTTCCACCCGTTTATTGTTCACATAGTGTTCACATGCGTCAATAAATGTCTTATTGTGACTCCGTTTTATCCACCGAGACTCTCCCTCTTCAGTTTAATTGTGCAAAAAAAAAAGAAGAAAAGTCGCTCAGTTTCTTGATGGTGTCCAATAAAAAAAAAGAAAAACAGAAGATGCTGCTTAAACAGAGAACAAGGCGCGTGGCCAGAGAGATTAGATCCAGTCCAGTGAGGAGGATCCCTTCAGGTGTCCTCTCCGTTCAGGTCCGGCTTTTTCTCCTCAAATGAAGTCGCTGCGTCAGTTTGTGTTACGCGGACTGGAAACCGAATCCACCTTTTTGGAGAGAGGCGCGCACCATCAGACGGACTGTACCGCACCCGCTTCACGGCTGGCCCCGGACCAAAAAAAAAAAAACTCCCTTTGCTGGCACGCTTTCCCTCCGCAGGTTACACCGTCGTGTTCCTCCTCCTCCTCTTCCCTCCTCCTCCCCCTACTCCGGCTTCACATCCAGCGTGAGAGTCCCGCGCGGAGCCGCTGTGGTGGTTCAGCATCGACTCCTCGACGCGCCGCCCACGTTGTTCCACTTAAAACCGGAGGAATAACTCAATTCCTCGCCTCGGAGTTAATTATGCAACGGCTCTCCGCTGTCCCAGATCATAATCTGTAATCCCTCTGCAATCTAGACGGCAGTGCTTTAAGGAAAGTTAAAGGACGCAGCTAAATGATTTTTTATTTTTTTTTTATCTATGCGCATTGCTGAAAAGAAGAGAGGCTCATCCAGGAAAAGGAAACCCTTTTAACATGTGTCCCCGTTCTCAGCTGAATCAGTGCCAGACTCTGAGTTCACAGATTTGGCTGTGAGCGACGATGGACAGATGGTCCCACTGTGTCAATAAAAAATACATAAAACAAAGTTAAGCATCTCCCCGGGGTTCTTTTTAAATAAAACCCAATGCAAATGACTTCCCAATAAACAGGCTCTTTGTGTTCAGATCAGTGCTCAATCAATCAATCAGTCAGTCAGTCAATGGACAGTCAGGATCCTCAGCGGGTCCATAATTAACTCTTGTGGGTCAGAAAGAACAAAATGCATTTACTCTGTTACACAAACGTATGTTTATTATTGAAATGTCTCTATTTTTGGACTATTTACAGTCGCAATAACTGATTACTTTTTTTGGTCACTTGGGGGCAGCAGAAACAAATTGAAGCACAACGCTGACATATTTAGGTTGATATGCAGAATTTAAGCAAATAGTCACCTATTCACACGTCAAGCAAGCACAAAGCAACATCTTTTGAGCTCAGTATTTGGTCTCCACCACCTCCTGAACCGTCTCTTTAGCTAAATGCTCCACTATGTTCATCAGCTATAGTCTAAGTGTGTCTGTCTGCTGTTTGCTGCTGAGCAGGCAGTGAACGTATCCTCATACAACTGTTTGTATGTCATCTTATGAAAAGATACTCCTCATTTTTTTGTGCGTTTTCCTACGAAAGCCACAAGACGTGTACATTTCTATGTGTTGCATTCATACAGCCTTTAAAAAAAAATAAGCTTCTGTCTTCACAGGGAACAACTCAGTGTAAGGAGCTGAGGGGGTGGAGGAATCTACATTCCAGCTGAGGGCCCCCCCCCACACACTCCTTCAGGAGAGCATTGGGTTCAGGTGTGGGAGCTCCACACCTGGAGCTGATCTCCTCATCAGGGAGAGGAACAAATGTCAGGCAGCGACACTGATCAGAGAGAACGTGTCTTCTCCCTAAGATCTCCAGAGTTGGCGAGAGTTAAGACCGGTAAGTCGGCTAGCGTTCCGGCTCAAATAGTTTATATTTTCTAGTTTTGTGACAGAGCTCTGGACGGAGCTAGGTTTTCTGTTGTTTCGTGTTACTTGAAGTATGTTTAATTAAATACCCTGAAAACCTGCAGAACTGCCTCTGCCTCTGATTGTGTCCTCCGTACCGTCCTGTTACATTAGTTAGGTTTAGGAAATGATCGTGAATACTTAGTTAGGATTAGGCAACAAAACTACTCCAGTAAGGTTTAGGAAAAGATTGTTGTTTGGGTTTAAATAACCACGGAAATGCAGGAACTACATTATGCAAATAACGTGACAAATAAATCATGGTTGACTTCTTGTTTCACACGGGGAACAAACTGCTGTCTCCTGAGTGAAAGGTTGTTGAACACATCCGCCTCAAATATGTGCTTTTACAATCTTTATGCTTCCTCCTTCATGATTATGTGGATAACATACATTATTTTGTGGGATATTTATAAATTAAAGCGCATTGTTTTTTGTTGGTAAAGGCTATGAATGTTGGATGAGAACAGCCTGCATATCATCACCTTTTCAGGTAATATGAAGAACTTAAGCAAACGGTCACCTATTTACACAACAAGCAGATACAAAGCAACATCCACCTGGAGTCTCTTTTTAGCTCTGATTTTGGTCTCCACCACCTTACGAGAACCTTAAGGGTCTATTTAGCTGCTAATTCTCCTCTATGTTAACCAGCTAGTCACTAACTGAGTCTGTCAGCTGTTTGCTGCTGGGCAGGTAGTGTACAGATGGGTTTTTGCAGCTTTCTCTCTGAAATCAGCTGCCCACTGCTGCTGAAAAACGACCCCATGAGAGCCGTGAGAGAGAATCAAAACAATGAGCTAAAAAGATGCTAAAAAGCATCTGAGAGGAATTATAAAGATGTTCAATGGTTCATCACAACGAGCAACACATGCAACGTTAGACTTTGATCTATTGATCTATTGACATATTGATTGTGGCGCCTCCAACCTCTCCAAGGCTCTACAGATCAGAATTGCTCAACCTCATGCTCACTCACATTGCTTCATTTGAAGGGAAATGGTTGCGACACAGGTTCAACTCGTTTATCAGGGAAAAATACCAAACATATATCTTTGAGTTTTTGGACATTGAGACTTCTCCTTGGACTCGTGGAAGTTGTTCACTTTTCACATTATTGTCCAACACTTTAATAGGTTCAGTTATGGTTTTTTGCATCATCGGGGGACTTCCATCCCCCCTGGTGCTCCTCTTCCTGCCAGTTTGAGTCTAAATTAATATTTCCCACGACGCATCATATCATCAGACGTGATGTATTCTGCTCACAAGAAGAAGGAGCGATGGTTGTTTGGCAATTATTCAGACCACCAAGCCTTCGAGTGCACAGAATGCTTTATGCACACTGAAGCTTTCTTTAGACCCAGTGACGTGCAAAGAGGCATTATTCAGAAGATGCTTTAATCCAAGGTGACAGTGCCCTCCTCCCCCCCGAGTGTGCCATCTTGTGAAGTGTCACTAGTGGCAAAAAGGAGGAGACCACAGCAAACTGGTTTATTAGTGTGAGCCTTGTAGGACACAGTGTACCTAAACTACTGCACACACCTGTCTAGCATCCAGGTGCCAATATCGCTTTAATCAAGCCGACTGGTGCATGCTTTAGTGTAATTTGTTTTGGTCTCGCTGTGGATTTTCTGTGAGGCCTGTTTTTAAATCCCTTTTTTCCTGCAGCTGGCGGAGTTCACCATGAAGCAGACTGTCGTTGACCCCCCACACACACACACACACACACACACACACACATACACACACGTCCCTCCCTCCCTTCTCCTCCTCCTCTTCCTCCATCTAATCTGAAATGCAATTTATCTCCAATCTAGACATGTCACATCCACGGCTCTCCACGGCGTCAAATTTTTTGTGTGTGTGTGTGTGTGTGTGTGTGTGCGAGCGTGCACGCTGAGGGTCATTCCAGATGCACGGTCGATGACAAAGCTGCAGCCGTGATGTGTTCGAGTGACGAACATGCACTCGGACCCCGTGAAGGTTTGGACAAACGTGGCGTTCTCCTCACATGAGTGCATTCAGTGATGAAAATGTTTAACCTGCAGACTCCCTGCTGGATGAGGTCGCTTTACTTTGATGGGTTGGAAAGAAAGGAAAGTTTAAATAAAAGTGGTGATTCTTACAGAGAGGAACATGTTTGAGTCAATATACTTAGTTTTTATTAAACTATTTTAATAAACGATAAGTTTATAATGAAAAAATTTAAAAAAGACAAACATTCTCTGGTTCTGGATTCTCTATGTGAGGATTTGCTGCTTTTCCTTGTTTTGTGTTTATTTTATTTCTTTATTCAACTTTTAGTCAAGATAATCCCTTTAGAGATTTAGAATCTCACCACATAAAAACACACATAACAAACAAAACACACAAAAACATACAATTTCACATAAAATAATTTAAAACTAAAGTACGTCCAGCGCTCAAATGATCCAGTTTTCAAAGATCGTACATGTTCTAGTTTAAAATGTGAAAACATTAAATGTGTAAAATCGGTTCTTCAGCTGCTGATATCTTACAGCGTCAGTAGAAAACATAGATAAGCAGACAGCTCATGTAATTAATCCTCATACTGTAAAAATGTACCAATGTTTCATTCTGAGGTTGTCTAAGGAGGACAAACCATAATTACTTCCTCATACAAACTATGATTACACATGTTTCATTGTTGTACTGTTGAAACCAAGCATGCAATTTGAACTTGTGGTGTGTAATTTCTTATTTATTTTTGCTAATTTAAGACAAATGAACTAATCAAGATAAACGATCAGCACATTAATCAACAATAAAAATAACCCTTAAACACGTAAAAACATAGACGTCCATTTTTTCCCTTGGAAACAAACCAACCTCAACCCAAAGACCGTTTATAGCTGTACATAGTTGTAGAATGAGGTTTGGTGGAGAAGGCTAAGACCTTTGACGGAGCATCAGAGCATCAGAGCAGCGATGCTGTGAGAGCTAATCCCCCCTCAAAGAAACATACATTAACATATAAATCTGATACCAAACATAGATCACATGAGGAGGAGGCTGCTGCAGACGAACAGACAGAAGGGACGGGTAGTGTCTGTTCTGCATGATTATGATTTTATTTTACTGGTCAGCTGCTGCTAACAGCAGATGAACGCTTCATGAATTATGTAACTTGACCTCACATAAATTACAACAAAAGCTACTTTACTTGTTTCGGATCCCTGAAAATATCCTCTTTGACCCCAAAACATACAATGTTTCTGTTACTTGTGTTTGAAATAATAATACATGTGAGATATGGCCAGAATAGGACCAGATCTGGGTAGAATAAGACCAGATCTGGGTAGAATAAGACCAGATCTGGCCAGAATAGGACCAGATCACTGAAATATGGTTAAAAAGCCTGTTTTTGTTGGATCATTATTAGACCATTTTCATACTGAGGACACAAAATCCATTGAGTTAGTTGTTGTTGCTATGGTGTGAGGTTGACCCACATCTTGAGGTAGAATTGAGGGACCACAAGTGATTGAGAAGAATGAACGAAACACACCAATCAGCTAATGAAAGCTTGACTTCAGAGCTCTGATTGGATAAACACTGACCCTTCTCTGCAGCTGACTCAGTCTTCATCAGCAGGTTGAACTCAATTTGCAGATGAAGACAGTTTGACACAGTTGAAAGCTCCAGAAAAAGTGAGTAAATGGTCCTTGAGTTAAGTTTTCAAAGTTTAGAATTTTTAAGCTCACATAGACAAGAAAATAATAGAAAGTCCGAGAGGTAGTTTGAATATCTCCATTTCTGAGCAAACTCAAATTATTGGTGAAGACCATGTGATACGGTAGAAAGCCCCAGATAAACGAGTAAGTGAGCGATGAGTTTAGATTGGTTTGCCAATTGCTTATTCAAGAACTTTAAAGGAAACATACAAGAAAATCACTGAGAGTTTGAACGTCTTTTATTTCCGCACTAACAGAGCAAAATCTATTTGCAGATGAAAACAGTTTGACATAGTTGAAACCCCCAGAAAAAGTGAGTAAGTTGAGTTGAGATTGTATCTAAAGTCAAGAATTTTTATGCCAACATAGATAGAAAAATCATGGAAGGTCCTCGAGGTAGTTTGAACATACATTTCCGTGAAAACTGAGCAAATTCAAATTACTGATGAAGACCATGTGATATGGTAGAAATCCAGGTAAACGAGTAAGTGAACCTTGAGTTGGGATTGTTTCCAAAGTCCAGGATTCTTAAACTGACATAGACAAGAAAATCAGGTAGTTTGAACGTCTTAACTTTCACAAAAACTGAGCAAACTCAACCTGCTGATGAAGACCATGTGATACGGTCGAAAGCTTGAAAACAAGTGAGTTGAAGTCTTTGTTGATTACTTTTTCTTTTTTTTTTAAATACATCGATTGTCGGCAGGCAAAGTTGCATAATCATAAATTCAATCATCCAATTACTGGAGCGAACTTCAAATGGATTTTTCTGAGATCGGAAAACTTGTCAAGTCACTCAGCGAGATGGTGACCTAGAAAACGGCATCTGCGTGTGTGTGTGTGTGTGTGTGTGTGTGTGTGTGTGTGTGTGTGTGCGCGTGCGCTCATGCTGATTCTTGTTTTGATTTTTTGCCACATCTGTGCACTGTGTCGTCCAGGCACACATTCAGAGCACCACTTGAAGAGCTCGTCCAACAACAGCAAACACAGAGCGTCCTGAAACACAACCACTCGTCTCATGCAGGACGGGCGTGTGAGGAAAGGAACAAAAGACGGCGTGCCGCAGAGAACAAGGAACACCGGTTTCTGCTCGTGTACTGGAGAGGAGAGAGCGACTGTATATTTATGATGTGCATGTTACCGAAATCGCTACATCTCCTCCTTCCCCTCTCGCAGATATTTCAACCGGGGGTGGTGAACAATTTCGAGAGTCGGCCCTTGAACCAGGGGTTTTGTGACGAAGCCGAAATGAGTTATTGGTGGAGCCTTCGGAAGATGGCGTATTGATTTTATGACAGGGGTGGATGTAGTAGCACCTTCCCCAACATGACACAACTCTGTGCATGCTAATAAGGCCGCCGCGACAAAGAACGGCCATTGTGCCCGAACGCACCGTTAACCTTTGAGAAGACCCGAGTAGGTTTCACGTATGAAGCTGTTCTGGTGATTTCTAAAGTAGCTTTGTTCTCATGCACACGCTGAACGGCCCTGACATTCACGCTCCACACTGTGAGAGAGCACAGTATTGTAATCTGATCACATTTAAAAAAATAAATTTAAAAAAGTGTAGTGGTCTTCAGCGGTGCATCTCATTTCCGATACTCTTCAGCGGGATTACTTCCTGACAATCATATTGGGGGGGGGGGGGGGCATTTGGTTGTGCAATTTTAGTAACATCATCATTTCTACACTCCTGACATTTACGGGGATGATGGTTGTGTAAGATGATAACAACACAGATGAAAATGTAATCTGTTTTGGAGGAATAGCTGTTATTGTGTTGAAGTCCATGTCACAGTAAAATTATGCACACCAGGAGTAAACAAATATGTACAAACATGAGTTCAGATAAAGATACAAATAAATATGAAATACAACGGCAACAACAAAAATAAACTATACAAAGCACAATACAATTAAAAATGCAAGTACTAATAAAATAAAATAAAATACAAACAGAAAATGGATTAAAATAAGGTAATCAATAAAAATATTTTTTTAAATATATAAATAATTCATATTGCTAAAAACATTTTTTTAAATTAAATCGAACAAAATTTGATTGAGTTACAAATACAGAACAAGAATAAACCATGAATACTTCTTAAAGATACAGTACAACAACAAATACAAAAAAATAAACAAACACAAGAAAATGCACACTCACGGAAAGACTAATGCGCCCGCTGGGAATTCAAGCGACTCTGGCTTTAATTCATCTGGACATCCAAAGAGTGTTTCTGTCACACATTCATCCGTTAAGGTAATGAAGCCGCCAACAAGGTGCAGCAGGTCAGTCTCCTCGAACCTTTTTCTAGCCGATCTGCTTCTCTTTTTCAACCATCTATCATCTGTCAATTATTCTTTCTATTTGCGCCGATCAATATTTCTACCCGCTCATCCATCTACCGTCTGCCTCTTCCTGTGAGATGAAAACAAAGCTGAGGTTCACTCGTTCACTGCTCCTTATATAGTAGATGCTCACTAGTTTATTGAAGTTTCCTTCAATTACTAATCAACATTGCAACTACTTTTGTATTTTTGCATCGTGGGATTGTTAGCAGAACAGTGTAATGTTTATGTATGGCATGGCCTGTTACATGTGAATTTTAGATGGGTGAAACTGAGCAATAGTATTTCAATAAGTGCATGTTCATCATGCATGTAGATACGACGGTGTGTGTTGGTAGTATTGGACGGCGCTGTTTGTTGTGTGTAACTGCAGCACTGTCCATAGTGATGCAACTAATAGACAGACAGACAAACAGACGTTCCCCCTCACTACCGCTGTTAGCTCTCTCAGCGTCGTTAGCACCGTTAGCTGCAAGCCGCCGAGTCAGCCTGTCGCAGCGGGTAGTGCAGCGCGTCAAAATGATGGCGCTCCACAGTCACTGGGTTAACGTTGTGAATTCAATCAAAAACAATTGCTTAGGTTTAGGAAGAAAATGGTTGGGCTTAAAATAAGTACGTAAGTCAAACGTAAACAATGAAACACTTTAGTACATGATCACCGTTCTCCTGGTTGAAAGTCCTGTGTTTGTTTGACCCTCCCACTGCATTGTCACATATGGTAATGACCTGGATGGGTTTACATCGTAGTTACTGACAAAGCATCGGTATTTGACGCCTGAACAGGCCAGCTGAGAGAGCCTTTTAAAAGCCACCTCAGTTACGTCATCCTGGCACCTGGCCTGGGTGTTCACTAGGCCTTCTCCTACAAAATTCCAATCAAAGAGACACATAACAACCAGGAAGAGACTCAAAATGACCACAAAGGAACATAAAATGACTACAAAGAGACACCAAAAGACTACAAGAGACTCACAGCAATTATGAATAAAGACAAAACAACCACAAAAGAGACTCAAACTTACCGCTTCATGCTTTCTTGTGCCAAAACCTTGCTGCACAAAACACACTGAGGTTTTTGCCCTCTTTTGTCCTCAATGTAATAAATCTATATCTCATGTAGTCGGTGCCGTACTTGCGTTTCGCTCACTTAGCATGAAAACAAACTTTGTGGGTGTTCTTCTATACTGTGAAATGGCGGGTGTCTATTAGCATTACAAGGCATTAACGCCAAATACTGTTAAGGAGTGTGAATAACTCCGCTGCATAAAAAATCCTCTTCAAAATAAAAGCACAAGATTTAATTTTTTT